>NC_073692.1:296173124-296473124 GCF_029784155.1 Uranotaenia lowii
ATTTCATTTACAAATTTCAATGTCATTTAAATGTGATGCTTAATTAATTTTAGATGAAAGAATACTTAATCCTGTTTAAGATTTTGGTCGCGTGCTATGGGAATTGTATATGAAATTCGTTCCTAAGTCTGGTGAAAATTCAATTAATTTATGCTTAAACAAAACAATTCCTTGCTTGGTATTTCAATTCAAGTTCCTCATCATATTTTAGTATTTTTCATTCTTTTAAAGTGGAAATTCATTCCTGTATGGATCGGAAAGTTTGTTCTAAAATTAAATTTCAACATATGAAGCTGATCTTTCAATCAAAATTTGAAAAACATGATTTTTAATTGTCGTTTTTATAAAAGGATTCGAACACTAGATTTTGTAAATTCGGTTTGGTTTAAAACTCATCCATAATTTTTTGCAGTATTTTAAGTAACGTGTACATGAGTAAATTAGAACTTTTAGGTTTTTGTATGGTAATGTTGAATAATTTGTTCTGAAAAGCCAACTTCATTTTCGTTTCTTTCTGCGAAACTGAGCCTTACTCATGGATTTATTTATTTATTTATTTTTTTATTGATTACGAATCAACGGAACACATATTAGTCCAAATGATGACTTAAAATTCATATAAAAAGCGTACTAAGTCTAATTACAGGGCTTTCAATACTCTTAAAACTTTACTACGGAAAACATCTCTCGAAACGTCGAAATCGAAGTGCTCAGAAAAACGGTTGAATGTTTTCATTACACCGATGATAGCGCTATTAGCTCCATAATTGTTCAAACGAATGGGAACAGACAGTCGAAGATCTTGGTTTTAAAGTCCACGGGGTCACACACTTAGAGGAATGGCTTCTAGGAGAGTGGGGTAGTCAATTCGCGATGTCAAGAAATCGTGTTGCGTTTCTGCGGGCTTGAAGAGTGTCTATGTCTATGAGACGGCATCGATGTTCATAGCTTGGCAAGTGAAACGGGTCTTGCCAAGGCAGGTGTCTAAGGGCGAATCGCTAGAAGCGCCGCTGTATAGCCTCAATCCGTTCGGCCCCATTCTGGTAGTAGGGACACCAAACAGCTGATGCATATTCAAGGATAGAGCGAACAATACTGCAATACAAACTTTTCAGGCAATACACATCCTTGAAGTCCTTGGAGAATCCTATCCTTCTCGAGGCTTTGTCGACAACGTAGTTTGTGTGTGTCCTGAATTCCAGCTTCCGGTCTAGAGTTACACCCAGTTAATTGATGTATTCTTCGTGTGCGATTGGCTCATCTCCGAGGAAGTACTCGGAGGAAAAAGGCTGCCACTTTCTTGAAAAGCTGATGACTGCGCATTTACTGCGATTCAAAGGCAGGCAGTTTATATAACACCAGTGTGCGAAGAGGTTAAATTGATTTTATAGGAAATCAATATCGTTCTAGCCGTTGATGATGTAAAATAGTTTTCGGTCATCAGCATAGCATAGCTTTGGGCCGTCGAGGAGTAAGAGCGCATCGTTGAAGAAGATTAAGAAGATTATCGGCCCTAAATGGCTTCCCTGAGGCACATCAAAAGAAGCAAAGAATTGTCTGGAGCAAGAGTCCTCCTTGCAAACTGTTAATTTACGTCCTGAAAGGTAGCTCCGGAACTAGTCAAGAAGAGTTCCACAGAAACCCAGGCGTTCGAGTTTTCCAATGGCAATATCGTGGTTGACTTTGTCGAATGCCGCAGACAAATCGGTGTAAATAACGTCGGTTTGAGACTTCGCAGCAAAACTTCCATGCACGTAAGAAGTAAACGTCAGAAGGTTAGTAGTCGTGGAGCGCTTGGGCAAGAATCCGTGTTGGTCGTCGGAAAAAATATTCTTACAGGACAAGAAAATCGGATCCAAGAACACCAATTCGAATAGTTTGGCTACTGCGCGTAATGCAGAGATTCTCCGGTAGTTGTTGACATCTCTCCTGTTGCCCTTTTTATACACCGGAAACATGTAAGCCTCCTTCCATAGTGAGGGGAATATGGCTCTGTCAAGCGAATCTTGGAAAATAAGCCTAACAGGAGTCAGCAAAACAGGCATGTAACGTTTAATAAAAGTAGCTGGTATTCCGTCCGGACGCGTAGAAAAAGAATTTTTGAGCTTATCTGCTGCTTTTGAGATGACTGCATCCTCAACCACAATGTTGTTTATAGAGAAGCCCAGTGGCGCAATATTCCTGACTGCAGTATTCAGATGTTCAGGGGATGTCGATGCTGTATTATAGATAGACGAGAATTTTTCGGCAAAGAGATCACAGATTCCACGATCAAAGTTCGCCGTATTGTCATCCAGAAACATTTGGTTTGGCAGACCAGGTTCGTTCCGCTGACTTTTAACATGTTTCAAGAACGATTTTGGTCTGGACTTGAGATCACGCTGAACTCGAGCTAGATAGTTTTGGTGACAACGTTTGCTGACTTGCCAGTTTATATTTTTTTTAAAGGAAATATACCGCTCTACAACTTTGTCAAAGACCGTAGCTTCGTATCTTATTAGGCAAAAAAGTTGTTAGCTGTTTTTCAGAGGTATGTTTTCTGGCATTGAAAAACAATAAAATCAATTACCATCACTGCTTGTGCCTGGCGAGGTATTTCATGACCACGTTTCACGTACTTTTTTGTACAAAACAAGTACAATTTTTTAATCCCACTCACACTTATATTTAATTTTTTTTTAAATCAAATGCTTTGTAGGTCATGTATGTTTTTATTATCGACTTTTTTCGGCGAATAAATAACTACAAAATCACTTGCCAGTTGGTCCGGACGTTTCGAGCTACTTTTGGCTTTTCACTCCTCTTCAGCGGACCTTAAATTAAATTTATTTTTCTTTAATATACCATTTTACCATACTATTTTAAACTTACTTAATCTAGCGATCGTCTACACTACGTTTGTAGTTATTTGTTTACTTTTGATGTTATGTTTACATTTGTCTGTCAGTGTAAAAATGGTATATTAAAGAAAAATAAATTTAATTTAAGGTCCGCTGAAGAGGAGTGAAAAGTCAAAAGTAGCTCGAAACGTCCGGACCAACTGGCAAGTAATTTTGTAGTTATTTATTCGCCGAAAAAAGTCGATAATAAAATCATACGACTAATCGCGGCGATTGGCTAATTCAACAATTTGTAGGTCTTGCAATTCGTTTCAAATTCAGTAAAAGTTTTATCGTATGCCAGAAGCCACAAAATTATGCTCACTTTTTTTAAAAGAAAGAGCTTATATGAACATCGTGATCTTTTTTATGAGAAAAAAATATAATCATGGCTTCGAAGGGCACATTGTTCTTTAAATTTTAAAGCTCAATTTAGCATTTCAAAAAAGAATTTTATGCTGTGTTATAATGACTTTGAGAATTTTTTTGTTAATTTTTCCGAAAAAAAACACGCATTTATAGAATTCAAGCGGAAAGCCGGATTCCTGTTTATTCCAATTTCCTGGTCTCTCAGTACGATTTTTTTCCTGATTCCTGATACAGGATAGTTTCCTAGAAATTAGTTTTTTTGTGTGCTTTATTTCTGAGTAGATGAAATTTGCATGTACCTTTGTGATTTAAAGTGATAAACATCACACCTTGAAAAACTGCATTCCAAAACAATCAAAAACACCTGCTCTCATCCTGTGGGTTGAGAATGAAAAAAGGAAACCTGGATCAAAAACTCACTTTGCATCATCATCATCCCCCCTTACCCTAATCTGAGCCCAAGGTTCTTGTTAGCAAACAGCACACCTTACTAAGCTAGCTAGCCGGGGACATGCATGATTATTGGGGAATCTTCTTCCTTTAGATACGTAGGTACTGTGCCTTTGATCTAAAATTGTAGCTGTGTTTTGTTTGTTTATTCCCCCCACCCACCTTCTATCAACAACAACAACAAACGAATGAATGAATGAAACAAACAAACCCACCCTTTTGCACATTTCGTCGTTTTTAGTTGGAAGGGCGTTAAAAGCGGAAGTCATTCGCAATTCGAATTTTCACCTTCCGGTCAGTTTTCATGCTACGAGTTTTGTGTGCCCCATGTGTATGTACCTATGTTTACTACGGGTGAAGGTACCTTCGTATGCTCGTTTTCTCACAGAAGCGTCCTCGTCGTCCACTTGTAGCTAGCACAGTGACACAAAAACTCCGGTGTTAATTGGCTAGCTTGTCTCTTCTGGATAGAATCCCCATATGAGTAGACTCGTTCCTCGGGCTGTTCCCTCCGATAAGACTCCCCCGGAAGTGCATCACGTTTTGTTTGTGTGGGTGGCAAAAGGACACACCTTTCGGGGAAAACCAACCTGCAAAAAAATGTAACACTCGGCTAATCCTTCGTCAAAACGGGGGTTTAAGCTGCGTTTGATCTTGAATTGTAAGGTGTTTGATCTGTTTTTTAGAGACTTTGAGAAATGTTTTGAACTAAATAGATAAAACTCTAATTTTTCAAAAATCAAAAACCACTTATTTAACCATCGGAAACTTTTAAGTACCACTCTTAAAGACCAAATACATTTTTCTTAAAAAAATACTTTAAAAACATTCCCTGAAATATCTAAAATTTACCTTATGCAAAACGTGACAGAGATGAAAGTTGCTTCCAGGAAAACTAACCAGAATGCCCAGTCAGTCCCTATTCCCTTATGCTTTCTACGGTGCCAGCTCATCAGCACCTGGAGACCAACTACTGTCGGCTTCATCGTTGCTAGTTTGAGAGGGGGCGGGGAGGTGGAGTGTTCTTTCATGGAACAAGAACAAACACACCCTCCGGGTTCATTGGCACTCATGGCCACGTCCCCTGTGATGTGTGACCGGAAAAGGAAGCGGAGAATGGGGACGTTCAACAGGTACCCAACCCTGGGTCCAAATGGAAGGCCAACTAACAACGAACCGTTTCTAATCTGCAGATGACGTAGCATTTGGGTGGCATTGTTTGGGTTTGTGTTCTCTTTTTTTTACTTTCTAGTGATGAATGAGTAGTGACTAGGCAGATAGTATAACCGTCCACCAAGTGTCAAGTTTTTCCCGGAAATATACGACGAAAACTGTTGAAAATTATTCAACAACTGCTGAGTATGATGATTTTTCTCTCGAAAAATTCATTCAATTTCAATTTATGAAATCGGTTCAACATCTAACGAACCTCAATTCAATGTAACAGTATACGTTTTCAATATCATGTCTATTAGAGTGCCCCAAATGACCCGACTTTTGAAAAAGTTATGCGCTGCAGGTTAAAATTGATCCTAGGCCTAGTACAAGATCTCATGCCAAATTTGGGCCAGATCGGATCACGGGAAGGGGTCGCTCAACGAGCCTGAAGTTTGTATGGGATTTTGAGACATTTTGTTCGGGAGAAACATGAAAAACCAGTTTTTCATCAATAACTTTGGTTCCTGTCGGCCGATTTCTTTCAAAAACGGGTTTTCTTAAATTATGAAAAACATTTCATCCCAAGACTGCATATCGATAAGAGTTAAGACAAAAAAGTTATTAGGCTTCCAAAATGGGCTAACTTTTTACGGTGGTATTCATCACTGCTAATGAGGCGTCAATAAGTTCGACCGCCCCGACTCATTTACAGTGATGAATACCATCCTTAAAAAAGTTAGCCCATTTTGGAAGCCTAATAACTTTTTTGTCTTAACTCTTATCGACATGCAGTCTTCGGATGAAATGTTTTTCATAATTTAGGCTTTAAGAAAACCCGTTTTTGAAAGAAATCGGCCAACGGGAATCAAAGTTATTGATAAAAAACTGGTTTTTCATGTTTCTCCCGAACAAAATGTCTCAAAATCCCATACAAACTTCAGGCTCGTTGAGCGACCCCTTCCCGTGATCCGATCTGGCCCAAATTTGGCATGAGATCTAGTACTAGGCCTAGGATCAATTTTAGCCTGCAGCGCATAACATTTCACAGGTTTTGAATTTCCCATACAAATTTGGGGCAGTCTAATGTCTATGTATTAATTTGAACGCCACTGTTTCTTTACTTTACTCATTAACATTTGTAACAAAGTTTTTTTTTCTTTCTTTTTATTCCAGGTATGTGAAATGAAGTTGGATCAACAAGTCGAATAGAGAAAAAAGGTATCTATGCCTATGTGTTATCAATTTATTAATTTGACTTCAATGATGCGTTTTAAAACTGCATTTATATTCGTAAGTTTGTTGAATCAAAAGCTGTTTGTAACAGATTTGCAAAAAAGTGTCTCAAAGCTACATGATGCCTGGTATCCTAGGAGCTGAAGCTCCAGGCTTGGGGCATAAAAAAAAAAAAACTTAAATAAAGAAGTGACTTGTAAAAATCAGGCTTGCACCGTGTTCAGTCCGACAAGCGAACTGAGAAGAGAGCGGGAGGAGAAGAACGCGAGATGAGCGCCAGCCAATCAGCGAGCAGCAGCCGACGTGACGAAGGTATAAAAACGCACGCTCCCGCGCGTTGCATCATCAGTTTGTTTGAAATAAAATATTAAAATTTGAAATAAAATTTTAAAATTTCTAAAAGTACCGTCTGCTTCACCAAATAATCTGGAAAAATACCATTGTAAAGCCCAATTTACGATGCAACCTTCTTCTGAAGACACTAAAGTGGATCAACAACTCCTTTTAGATTTATATAATAAATAATGACCAGCTGCAAATACTCTACGAAGCACGAAAAATTTATTTATTTATTTCACACACCGTCTTGGATTCAAATGTCCTACAGACTGATCTTAATAAATAAGGTTCTTATGTTCAAACATCGTTTTGGACACAGTAAAATAAAACAAATAGTTCACAACATTAAAACACTGAAAACAGCTGGTCAGAGGTTTATTCTATCCGTAAGTAGTGCGGTGCATGCCTAGTGCAAAAAGT
Organism: Uranotaenia lowii; assembly: GCF_029784155.1. Classification (NCBI taxonomy): domain Eukaryota; kingdom Metazoa; phylum Arthropoda; class Insecta; order Diptera; family Culicidae; genus Uranotaenia; species Uranotaenia lowii. The sequence goes on from NC_073692.1 coordinate 296,179,973, forward strand.
TGTCTTCCTCGCAGATGTCTGGATGGTGCAAGAAAGCATACTTCATCAAGTAGAGCTGCACAATCCACATTGCCGGTAACCAGATCAAACACGAATAGCCGTTTAAGTTTTACACGTCTGAAGAAAGGGTTTCTAAATTAATCAACATGCACCGACTCACATAATCCGGAAGATTGATGGGGTCGTTCCACTGAAGTGACCTGAGAGCGTAACGAATGAAAGATCGCTGCACTCTTCGATTCGAAGACTCCAAGATGTATGGTAAGGAACCCACACACAAGCGGTATACTCCAATACACTTCTCACCAAAGAACAGAACATACACAGCTTTAAGAGTCGTTAAGAGTATACATCCTGAAAAGATTGTGAATTGCGCCTCACGAATCCAAGAACAGAGAAAGCCTTTGCTGTGATGGCTCTGATATGGTCGCTGAACGTTAGTTTTTATCAACGATGACGCCCAGATCGTTCATGGAGCTGACTTGATCGACTACTAGAAGCAACCATTGGACTGACGGTGACTAAAAGTTATGGACTTCCCTTTTTTAATGTTCAACTGCATCCCATTTTCGGTGCACCACACAGTCAGATTGAAGAGCGTGGCAATCTAGAACCGATGAGATTATTTTGTAGATCTTAAGATCATCAGCATGTAGCAGCATACAGGATTTCAGACGGAAATCCAGGCGTTAACAAAAAGAAAAAATATCAAAGGGTCTAGAATACTGCCTTGCGGGACACCTAAGGGCAAATCGTGAACGTGATGTATTGATCTTGACACAAGCTGTTCGATCGGTCAAATACGATTGAAGCCATTCGGTCATTCAAGGAGGAAGACCCATGTGAACCAGCTTTTCAATGACGAGTCTATGAGGAACTTTGTCGAAAGCCTTACTGAAGTCAAAGTAGACTGCATCCACTTGTCGACGCTTCTCGATTTCGGTTGATAGGAAGTTGGTGTAATACATCAGGTTTGACACTGTGGATCGCTTCTTAACGAATCCGTGTTGATAGTCAGAGATCAAGTGACGAGTGGCGTTATAGAGCACCGAGCGAACCATGCTCTCAAAGACTTTGGCTATGCAACACAGGATTGAAATTCCTCGGTAATGTTCCACGGAATTATGACAACCGGATTTATGTGTCGGAATTATCGAGGCGGTCTTTCATACCACAAGAAACTTCCTTTCGTGAACGATTGAAAAACAGACAGATAGTCAGCTTTAATGGTTCTGCACATTCCCTCAAGAATACTGGTGGAAGTAGATCAATTCCAGGACCTTTTTTGACGTTCAGCTTTTCCAGCTCAGATAGGACATCATGTTGCGTAAAGTTAAAGGATGGTAGCGTAATGTCATGCGTAGGAATACCCTGTCTACTCGCATTAGAAAGATCAGTGAATTGGGATTGTTCACGCTGCTGAAAAAGTCGGCAAACAGATTGGCCGATGCCTCAATAGAATCTTCGGACACTTCACGGTACTTCATTTGCTAAGGTATACAGTTGCTCAACTTGCGGTTCTTCACAAATGTCCAGAAATGTCCCCCCCGTATGTCACAAATCGTAACGCTTCGACGTACCCCCCTATGAAAATTACGTAAAGCTGACAATTACCCCTCCCCCCCCCCAACCCCTATCTTCTCATGTTTTCAAATACTGATTTTCGAAGTTGAAAAAAAATTTTAACATAAATTTTTTTAATGTTCTTAAAAACGAAATTAATATCTATCCAAATCGCTTCTTAGTACTCATTAATGATAACTACCTGATAAAATAAATAATTCTACCTTGTTTTGTTCCAGGAGCATAACTTGTTATGCAAAAAATACTCCACTTAGCAATATTCGTGGGAATAACCAAAATTGCATTTTTTAAATCAATTGAGAAAAAAATTGTAAAATTTCCGTTTTAAGATTGGATTGAGTTCTTGGGGGTAAATGCACCTAACGGTTTCCAACGATTGTTTCCTAGTTATCCAACGCATATTTTATGGAGTCTATCTCAGAATCTTTAAAGAGGAAAGGTTATAAACCATTTTCAATCTTGTTGAAGCTTCAAATTTTAAGCTGATTTTGATTTGGTAATTATTCTGCAAAAATGGCATGACATCTAAAAAGCTGCAATTAAACTAAATTTTTTAAGGAAAAAATCGTTACGTAACGATGAGCATACCTCCCCCCCTCCCCTATGTCACAATTCGTAACGCTCGAGCTTACTACCTCCTCTCCCTAGGAGCGTTACGTAATTTATGGATGCCCCTTTAACTGTTTTGATAAGTACTTTTGTACCTATGTTGTTAGAAGAGCACGCTACCTGCCTACGTGAGTGAAATTGTTCGACTATTGATTGTTTTCGATAAATAAAAAAACAGATTTATGGTCATTATTTCTTTCATGACTCTTAAAGACGCAATTCTTAGAATTGAATAAAACTTTGTGTTTGAATAGTCCTCACGTAGTTAAGGCACTTGGCATACTAAGTTTCTCCAAAAAAGATCTAGACTACCATTTCAAAAGGATCAAACTTTTCAGGCTAACTTTTCATGAAAATTTTAAGCTCTTAAATTACAATTTCTAAACAAATGTGGTCTACGAGAGAGTTTAGAGAAATAATTGAGTTTTTAGGGAAAAAAATGACAAAAAATTATTTTGAAATACTTTTCTAAAAAATGCAATTTAAAAACTAAAACCCAATTTCGCAAAAAAAAAAAAGCTATCTCAGAATTTGATGATTTTTTTTCTCAGCCGGGTAGTGCCGACAAGTCGTCCATACTTTGCAATTTGTACATATTTAAGGGAAAAAAGTTTTACTTACAAAAACTTTTTCATGATGGTTTTTTTAAAGCCATGTTATTTATTTTTTTCCAGTGTAGATTTACAACCTTTGATTCAAAAACTGCTTCGTTGAATTTATTGTATTGATTTCAAAGAAATAACTTTGATTGAAATATTTTTTTTTATTCTTTTTTATAGGAATTTAACCTATTGGGGTCATTCTTCCTCGTAAATTGTAATAATTGATGGTAAAAGTAAGTGGAAATCCTACACTGAAAAAAAAGCAAACTAAAAACTTTAAGTCGATTAAAAAATGGGCTTGTGATATAGCTCAGTTGGCAAGTCTGTTGTCTTCTGAGCCGATGTCCGCGAGTTCGAGCCCAAGAGTAAACATCGAACGCAGTTGTACCGGATAAGTTTTTCAATAACGATCCGCCAACTGCAACGTTGATAAAGTCGCGAATGCCTAAAGATGGTAAAACGACTACTATCGAAACAAAAAAAAAAAAAGATATAAAAAATAGCCATCTCGAAGATTTTTTTGGTGGTGGGGAATAATGATAATAATGATAATTACTATACTGTCATCACATCTATCATTATTGACCCAAAAAAAAATGTTTTGATGAAAATGTGGAAAAGTTTTTGTTTGAAAAACTTTTTTCCCTTAAATATGCACAAATTAAAATGTATGGACGGCTCGTAGGCATAAATCCTAACTGTTTATATGAAATGTCTGGGAGATAATGTAAAAAAATCTGGAAAAGTCTGGATTGCAAAGCTGTGATGACTTTTTTTATTTTTGATCGCCAAATCGCAATACTGCTGATGCTCATTACTTGTTAATATAATCATACATTCTATACACTATCAATGCCTGAGACCATTGTGGTAGTATCGGCTGTACAAAGTTCTGTGATTAATTTTCTGTTTTTCATTCATCTTTGTAGCATTCTTCCCTTTTCAATCACTAATTCGAATCATTTCCTGCCATTTTACCACAAACACTCAGAATTTTAACTGTTTTGTAGGAAAAAAAACCCCCGTTTCAACCAGAAAAGTTTTTAAGAAATGTCAAAAGTCTGGAAGTCTGGAAACCTAAAAAATTGTCTGACTAAAGTCCAAAAAGCCTGGAAGATCCAGACAAAATCTGGAAGGTTGACATCACAGCATGTATTCCTTATTCCTTAAAAAAAATTCATTAATTTCTGAGATGCCATTTTTTTGGAAAATTGAGTTTAAATTTATAAATGCATTTTTCTCAGTGTTCGATTTCAAACAAAAAGTTCAACATTTTTTTCTAAAAATTCAATCATTTATCCAAAACTCTCTCATGAACCACATTTGTGAAGGAATTGTAATTTTCGAACTGACAATGTTAATAGAATTTTGGCCTGGAAAGTTTGGCTCATCTCAAATGTTAGTCTAGATAATTTTTTGGAAAACTAAGTATGCCAAGTTGCTTTACTAGGTGAGATATTTATCCCCACAAAGTTTCTTTGAATTGAGGGTCATGCCGTGTTGATTTGGCGTGAAATCCGTCTAAAGGAGTTATTGGCACGCTTTGCAGGTGTTTGCAGGTGAAAATTGTATCATAAATTGGGCTATCAAATAATATTTTTTGCAGACGGTACTTCTAAAAATCATTTTAATTTACATGCTTCAGTTTGAAAAAAAAAATTGTTTCTAACGCTGATAAAATTTCAATGCGTTTTGGTGTGCTATTTTATGATTTCCGTTGAAAAATGTCAGAGTTACGTTGCTTTGAAAAATGGTTTTATTTCATTTACAAAAAAATCTAACCAAATCTAACTCAAAACAGAAAAAATAATGTGTAAAGAATCTTAAAAAACACATCTGTTTTAAGTCGTAAAAATTAACAAAATTTTCAATTTTAAGGAAGATCTGAAGATCTGTGAGGGAATGAGTTAGAGAAATATAACAACAAATTGAATACTAGATAACAAACTATTCCATCTAATGATCGATTATTAAATAACCAAAAAGTACCATGTCAAGTTTTTGGCACTTTTTTGCCACTTATTCGAAAATAGGCGGAACTAATCTATATAGCACTAAATCATATGTGTGCAATGCAAGGCCGTGCAAACGATTTTTTTGCAAACGAGATTTTTTCCAAGATAACTTTTCAGTTCAAAAAACAAACTGGTGTGTTTACTACTCACGATATTCAACAGAATTAGCAAAAACAAACATCTTAAAGCTAAATAGTATCCAGTACTTTATTGCCAATCACTTTGATTCATATGTAAGTTTTGAATAATGTTCAACAAGACCGCAATTAATTTTAACTTTTGTAGGATAACTAATTTAGGGGTGCTGATTTCAAGTATAAAAGCATAAATATAAGCTTATAAATAAAACCTAATTTCGTGAAAACACGCTCTAAAGTTGTTATGTTTGGTAACTTTCATATATTTTTTAAAAAGAATTGCATTTTCCTTTCGAATGTAAAAGTACCTATGTAAATAAAATTCTTAAAAATCTGAAATTATTATCAAATATAGTTTGAAACATGAAGAATTGTCCCATTGGTTCTGAGGAACTCATATGAAATTAGTTTTTAGTACCCATCAGCACTTGTTTTCAAAGTAGCTTCGGGAAATAGAAACAAAAAGTCATTCTAGAATTTTTTGCAATTTTTTGTCAAACTATAAAACATAACAAGTATTTTGAAATTAAAGGTTTCAATTCGATGATCAACTTTCCCGAAGACCGCGAATAGTTTCGACTTCGGCGAAAAAGTATGTATGTTTTTTTTGTGAATTTGTCCAACTCTGCAAAATACGGAAATTTCGAGAAAACCTAATTTTATCTTCGATATTTTTGAAAGTACATAAAATCATTCTGCAGTCTTCAACAAAGTTGTTATATCAGTTTAAATCTTCCAAATAAAATATTCAATGACTTTTTTCAATGATGTCATAAAAAGATTAAATTTATCTCTACAAATTTCTAAAAATAAAAGAATTCATTATTTCAAAAGCCTTGATTGTCAATTTTATAGTCTTATATTATATAGTTACTTTTTTAAATATTTTTAAAAAGTTTGTTTTGTTTTTCGATTAGCTACACATTGTTTTGTTTCGATTAGCTACACAAATTAGGTTCAATCATTAAATATACCTTTTGAATAAATTCTCTTAAGTTCCAAAGGTCATAAGCAAAGGAGACTTGGCAAAAATGTTACGCTTGACGAGACAAGAAAAAGTCACAATGGAGCCCAAAAATTTAACGTGGTTCTCCCAAAGTTATGAAACAATGAAGAAAAATAAAATCAGTACAAAACTGTCTGTCAAAACTATCTACATGTCGTCTAAATTTGGAACATGACTCGCTAGCTGAAAAATTTTGCCACTTTTTACCTAGAAATAATACAACTTTTTTCTCCCACGGCCTCGTCAAGATCTATGGAAAAGAGTATCCGTGTACACCAGAAAAAGGAACAACATTTTAAATTACTTGTTAATTACTTACAGGAAAATTCATCGGTTTGAAATTTTAATTCTGAGAAATTTTGAAACGTTACTGTAAAATCTACAGTTATTTTTTCCAGTTTGTGTGATGGTCATGAGTTGGAATTAAGTATAAGAAATCCATTTCCTTATCTATTGCGCACCTTATGTTATTATTTCTAGCTGAATTTGAATTTCGAAAATTCTCCCCATTACTAGCCAGGCCAACACTGTGGTAAATATCGCAAAAGATAATGGAACAAGGGGAAACGAATAAAGCGTGGAGTTCCCCGCCAATTGTTACATATAGATTTTCATAAAATTAACGAAATGTAAAAATCAAAAATCTTACAAAGATTGGATGTCATTATTTGTCAACTAGAGTATAAATTTTGCACCGATTTGTAACTAGTTGGCAGGAGTAGAGCTGATGATGTTTTGAAATTGGGACATATTGCAATCGAAACTTCTGAAACCGATTTGCCGCTTTTCATATCTATCCGGTGTATGAAAATTTCACTGGATTCATCCACTTGCTACAGGTACTTCACAATTATTTTCCTCTTCGTGGTTATAATCAGCTTGATTTGATAAAGTGTTAATTTAGTTTCTCTATATGTCCCGTCATATTCCAAATATTCACCTGAAATCGACATGAAAAACGATAAAACTTTTACCATTTTTAAGGTATTTCTATCAAATTTGGAACATAAGCATGTTTAAACATATTATGATGATTTATTTTACTGAATATGTCAATTCTGCCGCTCTCACGGGATCATACCAAATTTTCTCGCATGGCGACACATAGAAGAAAGTTTTAAGTGGTTTAAGGATTTTTTTAATAAATCATATTTACCCGAAAAAACTAACGTTTAAATTTTAAATCTATGATGTCACGATTAAAACGTTTTTTTTTAAACATTAAATCTTAACAACAAATATTTTGTCATTTTTCTACGAATTTTTAACTCAGAGATATTCCCATTTGAAAATAATGATCTTTTTAAAATCATGAAAAAGAAGGGAGGGTCCAGAGACGAGAAGTGGGCAAGTCGTTCTTAAAATGTCAGGATATGAGTTAAAGACCATAACTAGTCTATCGACCAAGTATCAGATTTCGGAACAAAATGTTCGGATTTTCAGAAGAATATCGGATAAGATTGTTATTTTCGTTGTGCACATTTGGAATGGAATGGTATGGAACGACCCATATAAACTGAATCGTAGTTTTTCGTGTTTGTTTTACTCTCCTGGACTTAGCCTCTGGGTTAAAACTAACCCTTCAAAATCCTAAAAAGGTCTTCATAAATTCCCAATATTTATTTCAACTAGTAATCGCTGCCACGCCACGGATCACAGTGGTTTTCTTTTTTCCAACATAATCCTGGCATCGAATAAATAAGCCCAGGTGAAAAACGGTAGATTCGGCGATATAAACAGATCTAACAATTTTTGCGTAACATGACACCCACTTCATCTGGCGCAGCGGATTGGCCGCTTTCAGTGGGTTCTGTGGCTCGTTTAATATGATTTTACAGTGGTTTTTTTGGGTTGACATAGGAACTGCTTAGTTGTGGGTAGATTTCCCCAAGTTGGCCGTTCAGGCTCAAGGGTTTTTATTTTTGTGTGAAAATCCCATTCCTGAACCTGTATCTGAGTTACATCCTCTTCCCACAGTATGTGGAGAACATAGCTTCAGTTCGTTCGAGCGTTCTTCTTCTGATTCGAGTCTGGTCGGTGTGTGCCGTTATTGGAGAATGACGAGCAGCCGGTCTTGGTTAGGGGTTGTACAGAATGGAATCGTTTCAAAGGATTCCGGCATAGCTTTGACCCAACCGGAAGCCCTGCCTGCATACATAGTGAAGTATCCGCACTCTCTCTCTAGGTTATTTCCACTCGTCTGGAAACTCTTGCAACCCTTTGGCTCACTTTAGACTCAGCAGAGGCTCTCTTCGGTCGGAAATGGCCAAACGAAGCAGGCGAATCGAGATGCCCTAGCATCAAGCACCAGCGACTGTGTGTATGTGTATTCTCTACCAGCAAGCAATCCTAGCATGCCTTGTTAATATTTGAAATTTTATATTTCCTACAACCTTGATGGTTTTCCTGCGAGACATCAACAAAAAAAAAAAGAAGTGTAGAGATACCCCACTCCACATACATATCCCCCGGAATCGAGACATGCAAGAGCAACAACAGATGACGCCCGAGGACGAGTAACAACGCCAACAACAAGGAAAAAAGGTCACCCCGACCCCTGGCGGTGAAGCAACGAAGCACTCCCGGCCATTATTTTTTGTGTGCGGGTTTGAGTAAATGTCTGTCCTAAATTGGGGATGTGCGTTGTCGGACTCGGGGTTGGAGACCCCACCTGTTCCGGCGACGATTCCACCTGCTGAAAACTCATTTCATAACTCAATTCAATTAAGTGACTTTCAACAGCTGCGGAAGCTTGTAGGTGCCCAGTGAAGGTACATATGAGTGTAGCCGATCCACTTGACGTTGTCGTCACCAGCATTCATTCGCCAGTATTTCCTCCGGCTTCCGGGTCCGTTTTCTCGGGTTTCGGAAGTCATTCTCCTGCTGCTTCACCAGCTTCCATTGCTGGGACACACTCGAGCGGCATTCTTTTCTCTAAGCACACCTATGGGAATTTACGGGACCTGAGCTGGTTGATTTGATTTGGGTTTTTTTCTCTATACTCGGAAGCGATGAAATATGTCACTTCAATTTAAGATTACTGGAAATGAATGTTCCCCTGAAGTTTTCGTACAAATAATATACTGAGACTGTAATGAAAATCAGCGGGGTGCTTAACAGACCGCTGCAAGCTTTACGTGTAAATTTCAAATTTATAAATATTTACACCTCCCATAACTTTTCTGTTATTTTTTTTTCTGGCAAAAAAGCAATACAATTTTTGGAAGCGATTCGTTCAGTCCTGAATTTATTTTGTATGGAAGAGATTTTATTTTGTATGGAAATTTATATGGAAAACAAGATTTTTCATTCAAAAATCGCCAGAGATGTACTGAAAGTTCAAACAATATAATTTTGGATTTTAAATATTTCTTGATTCTTGCGTAACATTTCATGTGAATCACAAACCAAACTTGTGTACCCAAGAACATAAATTCGATGTTATACAACAAAATCCTGGCATTTATAAAAAAATTTCAATGAATTTAGATTTTTTATTTCGAAATAGTTTTTTTTCGAAATAGTTAACTTTTTTCTTAAAATACTTGTATTTTTCATGTGAGCAAAAAACTAAAGCTTTAAAAAAGGCAAAATCAATAGTTTAAGACAAATTTCATGCTAAGCTTATTTGATTTTCCAAATTTCCATATCAAATTGAAACGCGTTGAGCCAAGTGCAGCGGTCTAATGCTCATCATCCTACTAATAAAATATACCTAAGAGTTTCTTAATAAGGTAAGCTGCCCGATTTGGTCCAATTTAAGTGATGGTTTTTATAAAACCATGTGTTACTCACAAATGGACGGTAGTTTGATAGTGTATGTTTTATTGATAATTATGAACTTTAGTTTCGCCATTTTTAAAAGATTTACAAAGATGTGGATGACTTAAATTTCCAGCTTTGAACATATTTGTTGTTTTCATCGACTTTTTTCGGCGCGAAATAAAACAAATTATTTGCAAGTTGGTCCACAAACACCAACATCTTAGAGAAAGTCTCGAAGTACAACACTAGAATTTGTGCAGAAATGTTTCACATTGAAATGAGAAGAGACAACATGGTTGTTAACAAACAGAAAATTTCAATAAATTTTAAACCAGCCTACAGCTCCATTTTACCCAAGATCAGAACATAAACAGATAAATATGAACCTAACATCAGAAACAAACAACAGACAACAAACAGTAGTTAGAAGATCGCTAGATGAAGTAAGTTATATAATCTAGTAAAATGGAAAGTTGAATTAAAAATAAATTTCATTCAAGGTTCCCTGAAGAGGAGCGAATAGCAAGCAAGTAATTTGTTTTATTTATTGCCGAAAAAAGTCAGTGAAAACAACAAACAATTCATCGCGGCGATGAAACCAGCTAATCAACTTTGAACTGACTGTCCCTACTTTGGTACTGGACTAGTATCCTTTAAAGGACCTGGATGTAAATTTATTTAAAAAAAAAGATACAAAAGCTCATATTCATCACAGCTATACTTGCTTTCCTTTTAAGTTTGGTCAAATAGTAAAATAAATTGATTTTTTGTTGTTGTTCACTCTTCGTTCTAAAAATGCCTCCAACTAATTTAAGTATCTGTTTTACCACTGACGAGGCAGCATCGTTCAGAATTTTTATAGGAACATAAAGGAAGATTAAAACTTAATTGTTTGCATAATTGTATTTTAACACACTGCCAGTTTTTTTCAATTTTCGGCATTCTATGACCAAATAAACTCTAGGTCCAAAGAATGGTCATTCACGCGGTATTCTCGATCTTAGTTCTTGGCAATTCTAAATTTGACATTTTTGCAAAAACTTTTTAAAAGAAAATCATGTTTATCAAAATGTTTGGAATTAATTATTTCTTTTTGATGGAATCTTAACACATCTTAGCTCAAAAAGGTAAAATTTGAAGTTTTCAGGAATTACCCTTCTGCTCATTTTCAACATCTTTCACCTTATTCTAATCTTCTATCCGTCTAAAATCTTTCAATTCTTAAAATATTATTTCTCAAAGAATATAAAATTTCATCGATATAGCCGATAAAATAATTTCATAAAATAAATTTACGGTGAATGACTCTTCATTTAAAAAAAATAAAAATAAAAGAAAAAATTTAAAGCGAAAACTGTAAAATTTTACCCATGATTTTTTTTCTAAACAGTGCGTTGGATTGGGGAGAGTCTTCTCAATAATGTCGCAAATTTTCAGAGCTACCGATTATTTTTTGAAATTGTTCTAAAAAAGACATAGTGAGCAGGATAATTTTTTAAACTGTAAAACCAGTTGCTTCCTGATCCAATGTCCGTGAGCTCGAGCCAAAGAGTAAACATTGATCACAGTTGTATCGTATAAGTTTATCAATGACTGTCCGCCAACTGCAATTTTGATATAAGTCGCGAATGACATAAAGATGTTTAAACGACTATAATCGAAATAAAAAAATGTTCCTAATTAACTCGTGAATGAAAAATAAAAGTTCTACCACATTTAAGTTTATTTTTTGAAAAATCATAGCAATTGATGGAAAATCTTATGAAGATCATTTCATCAGAACATTTCAATGCTCTAAAATCAATCACTTTCTCGCCAAAAAAATATTTATGAAATTTCGACGAAAATTCTGTCAGTGTTGCTAGCGTTGGAAAACGCAGGTGTCAGTGGTGGAATAGAGTTAATCTTTATTCGTTTTGTTCGTCAAGTCCTTAAATAACTACTTATAACATAAGCCATAACTTTTTACATAATTCACTGAAGTGATATCCTCATTTATTAGTTTTCTCATTTTCGTGTGATGTTCTGAGCTAACCTCTCAGAATATCTGGCAGCACTGGTGAGTTACCACGAACCTAAATTGTGTTGTTTGGCTTCACAGTGTGATGATGTAAACATTTGTACCGTGTTTACCATCATCAGCTGTCATCATCAATCATCAACGCTATTGTTTCAATTGCGAATTGACTCAAAGCATGCGGAACCAAAACAAACTGTTTTGGTTTCACCAACGGGCCAGCAGATTTCCTCTGCTGATTGGAATCCGGATTGCTTTCCGAAAACCGTAAGTCTCAAAAGCTAGGTTCCTTTCATAAAGAAAAAATGCTGTATTTGAGGCTTTAAAACTTTTTTTCAGCTACTTTTACCGCTTTACAAAATTGTAGCCTGAGAAGTTTCCAGCAAGTAACATAAATTGAATTTTCATTTGCATTGCGTGAGATCAAAATTTTCAAGAAAAATCAATAATATGTGATATTCTCCGTACAAATTTTAGCGGGTTTTTCATACAAAACTTCAAACAAATCATCCTTATCTTATTTTAGAAATCTGCAAACACTCAGTCGTTCGTTTTTAACAAAAGGAAATCTTTTAGACGACAGGGTTTTTGAAATTCGATTAAATTTGAAATTCGACACACCCCATTTTAAATGAGACTGAGTCAATTTGGGTCATTTTTTAATTGCTCAAACCCTGTGGTCTTAAATCATTTATTTATTTTTTTTTTCAAGGAATTTAACAGATCCTTTATTTTGGTTCAAAACTCATTTATGTTTTTTTGCAGAATTGTTTAGAAACATTTACATCAGAAAATTTTAGCTATCAGGCTTGTATGAGAAAATTAAATATTTTGTTCTGAAAAATCATCATCATTTTTGTTTTTACTGTGGAACCGAGTCTGCTGATAGGCTTTGTTCCAAGTTTTTGGTTCTATCAAGTAAATAATTCGCTGAACAACTTTGTCCCAGACGTTAAATTTGTACCTTATTAGACAAAAACGTTATTAGCTGTTGAATAGGGGTTAGTTATTTGAGATTGAACCCTTAAAATGATTTAAGAAAAAAAATTCAAAAAAGTTTAGAGTTTACCACTGCCTTGAAAATATTTATTTTTTAATTCAAACTGTACTCTAACTATTGACAAATTGGAAAAATTATTTTGCAATATTTTTTTCATGAGATAAACATTTGAAAGTGATGAAATAAGATCTTCAAATCACATTTTGTGAAAGTTTCCAAAAAAAGTTCAATAACTCATAAAATAAATTTGGGAAAATTCTGCGAGCTTATATAATAGTTGTTTTGATGTATTTGGTTAATTTTTTAGAGCTTTTTATTTTTGTAAGACATTCCGGTTTCAAGATAAAGCTGAGCAATCCAATCACTCCAGGAATCTAGTCTCCTCACTCTCCCCTACATTCGAATAAAATCTCAACCAACGAGTAATTTGACGTTGATTTCTCTATTACTTCTAAGAAGTTGTATTTTAAGGATATAAGTTTTATAAAATCATGAATAAGGCTCTGGACGCGATGAGTATGAGGAGAGAATTGAGAATTGATTCGATTCACCAGAGAGCGATTTTTGGTCAATTTGACGAGTTTGAAACAGAAAAACAATTTTTTTTTCATTTCAATTCTTCGAGTTGTGTCACATTCCACGATAATTTTGTATGGGAGGCCTCTCTAAGGATGAAGTGTGACATCATCTTAAAATAAACTTTTCTCAGCCTACATCCTAAGCGGTCAAATCGGTCAAATCAAGCGGTCAAGACGCACAGCTAGTGGGTTAAAATTAAAAAAAAAGGAATGGAATGCAAAACGAATTTCTTAGGGAGCACCTAGCAAATCTCTAGCCAAAAAGTTTTCGTTGACAAGTCTCGCCTGGATGTTCCCGAGAAGAACAACGAGAAAAAATGAAGAATTTGATAACAATTTTTAATAAGGCTGCCAATTCGTGGAAAAGTTGTCCATAACGCTTGTCACAATAAACGGCATAATTGAATTTATCGCACATCACCGAAAATCTTTCGAACGAGCTCAAATTTGGCATGAGTGCTAGAAATTGCATAAAACTTTTTTACTCAATACATACGGAATATTCCACCTCTTGTTGCTTTTACAATATCTTTGGATATATGTATCAACATGATTGGTTGGAATACTTCTGTATGGCTACCGAAAAAGCTGCCTCAACATACCTGGAATGAGAAAAGAAAGAATTGATTAAAGTAAATTCGATTGTTTGGGACATTTTGAAAGAAGGTTTGTTTAAAAAAAGATAAAATGGTTTAATGACTAAAAACCATAGAAACGTGAAAAAAATGATGATAGTTTCGTCGTTATGTCATATAATTCATATCTTGATATGTTTAACAAATTATCACCTTCATTGAAGTCCACATTCATATTCTGCCAGCCAAATTTTCAAAAGGCAGTCTGTAGTATCCTTCTAACCTCTCAGATGAGCCGATAAAAAGTACGCACCATATTAAAAATACTCATACTGAAGTCTAGGAATGCAAAGTGCGAAATTCTTCATCATCCTTGAAAAATTTTTTCCCTTGATTCTTCTGTCTTTCACTTTCTTAGAACCAGCAAGGAACAAAAAAGATCATGAAACTTTATCTTTCCCTGAAACAAATCCGAGCTGGGCTTCACCGCCACATTTCCGACGCTTTTTCCAAGCCTCGCTTCTGTATTGGATTTTCCCGGTTTTGTATTCCACCTCATCTCCCGAACAGCTGCTGCTCTCAAAAGATTAAGCACCAATGAATGTTTTCCAAGGATGGAAAGCATATTGAAACATGGCTGGAAGAAAATGAGCTTCATCTTCGTTGCCCCCGAATGCAGCAACTAAGCGGATTATGGGCTGAGCGAAAAACTTTTTTTCTGGTGAATAGTAGTTAGTGATTTTTGACAGACCGGTGGAAAGGGGGGATGATGCTAGATAATATGAGGTGTTCTAGTGAGCTGAGAAAAGTTTTGGTCATTTTTGCACTTCCATAAGAAGAAAATCGCTGGAGAAAACTGTTAAAAGTTAAGATTTTTCCAATATTTGGCTAGATTAATTTTGATTTGTGATTTCTGAAGAAAGTATAAGCCTTGTGGTTTTGAAAAGAAGAACAAATTTAAACAAATGTGAAGTTGAGAAGAATTTGACTGAAAAAATTTCGTCTGCTTAAAATTTGCTCAACAAAAATAACTCGTTTTTATTTAAAAAAAAAAAACAAAAATTGTTCAACGGTGATTCTTAGATTTCCATCGAGTCGGCTTAAACCAGGAAAATTCTATGATTTATACTTTATTTCTTTCTTCTCTAAAACTAACTTCATTTTTGGTATATATATCACAAAGATTGGCATCAGTATCTTTGATCTTCTTAGTCGAAATAATTTGGTTAATTGTGGTTTATTCATGATCCCGTTATCATTAGTTGACTTTTAATCAATCAAATATTGCAGCAGAAAAAATCTCCATATTTCCTCTTCCTCGCATAAAATCTCGACCGAATCCAACCGGAAGAGCTTCCGACCACCAAATCCCAGCTGAGCGAGGAGCCGTCACATTAGCATTCCACCCTCGGCAGATATTCGACGACTCCTGGCGCCATTCGGAGTATCGCTTCGTCGAACACGTGACTTGACTTGCGGGATGCCAAAAAAAAAAAAACAGAGAAAAAATGGTGAACGAAAGAAGCGTTTCCATTCCGTTGCTTGGAGTGGAGCTCACGATTGTGTTCTATCGGGAAACAAAGTGGAGATCGAGACAGAAACACTAATCCACTCTGCTACTACACCAGGCCAGATCCATATCACCTTCATAAGTTTGGCACACGAAAAGCGAAGAGGGTTCCAGATTTATTACGGATGATGCTCCGGGGCTTGGTGCGAACTTCTGGGACTCGTAAGTCTACCAATTCTACCACACCACGAGAAGTGAACCAACCGCTGGGAACAATCAATCGGATGCTGGTTGAACTGAACTTCAGCAGCAGCACCAGCATGAATAAACTGTGACCATTCGACCCCACAATTCGCTACCAACTGTATGCAAATCTACCTATCCAGGAACGAAAGCTGAACAGAACACGGAAGCCGAAAACAAAGAATGGCTACCAATTTTTTTTCCATGTTTCGCTTCGGAAAACGTGAAAAATTCCCTTCAATGCAACGGGCATTGATTGCGATTGGAACAAAGCGTTTTGGCATTTAGGTAGGTTCCTATCCCAATAGTAGATACACGTGTACGGAAAGAGGGTGGATTTTTTTCCTGGATCATCAATCTACCCTCACAAGAAGTGAACGGAAAAATGCAAATCAAACACATCAGCAACATTTTGTGCGAACAATCGAGTGGGAGTTTTGTTGCCAATTTTTTTCTCTGGCCGTTCCTTGTATACAATCATTGAACATGCCTTACCACTTGGATTAAGAAATGAGTTAGAATGAATTGTAACTAAATTGCCAAACAAATTGAACCTACCTTACCTAAAAAGTTATTTGAGGCCCTCAGGGTCAAAGAGGTTTAAGAGCAAAAATAATCGATTTTGAGTTAATAATCTCAAAGATTTCTCATTTTATTCAACATACTTTTAAGTTTGAAAGAAAAAAAATTCTAAAAAATATGGAAAATGGTTGTACACAACAAGAAATATGCATTTATGCACTTATACTCCTAAGCATTGCCATAGAAACAGAAAGGGGTTTGAGAGGATCCCTAATATAGGGATGAGATGAAGGATATACGAAAATAAATCAAATTTAGTTAAAAATAAAATAAAATAAAAGTTGTATTCGGCAACATTTATCTTCAAATAAAATATAATAAATGTATATGGGAACGTTTGTTATTTTGGCAACACTAGGCAAAACAAACAAAACAAAGGCAGTCATTGATCTATTCTTGTGAGAGAAAGACGTGTCTGAGTAAATCTCTGAATTGAGATTCATAAGAATCGTAAAATCATGACAATGGCGTGGTAGGTAGAAAAAGGACAGAGAGCGCAGATTGTCAAGGCCGCTGCTACGAACAAAATTCTTTCTGATTCGGTCACTGGAAAAAGACGGAATGGCTTTAGAAGCGCAGATTTTTAAGGATGTTGCTGCTGATTGTTTGTTTTGGTTTGGCTTTCCGTTGTAAATAGACTGAAATGGCTAAAGGAGCGCAGATTTCTAATGCTGCTGCTGCTTATTGTTTGTTATGATTCGGTTTTTCGGTGGATAAAGACAGAATGGCTTTCGAAGCGAAGATCTTTAGGACTGTTGCGGCTGATTGTTTGCTATAATTTGGCCATCCGGTGGAAAAATACGGAATCGGTTTAGGAAGTGTAGATTTTAAGTCTGCTGCTGCTGATTGTTTGTTATGATTTTGTTTTCCGGCGGAAAAAGACGGAATGGCTTTACTGCCGTAATATGCCGAAGTGACGTATATGCCATTTCCAGATCTCGTCATTAAGAGTGTCTTTCTCCCTTTCCCCACTTTCCACTTCTCCACGACTTATCATGAACTGTGATACTGTATACAGGTCACATTTTATGAGGGGTCCCGGAGAAGTGGAAAGTGGGGGAAGGGAGAAAGACACTCTTAATGACGAGATCTGGGAATGGCATATACGTCACTTCGGCATATCACGACAGTTTATAGCGCAGATTAAGACTGTGGCTGTTGTTTGTATGTTTTGGTTTGGCTTCCCGGTGGAAAAAAAGACGGAATGGATTTGGAAGCGCAAAATTTTAGGCAGCTGTTGCTGATTGTTTTCTTTGATTTGGCCTACCGGTGGAAAAAGACGGAATTGGCTAAGGAAGCGCAGATTTTTAGGCTGCTGCTGCTGGTTGTTTGTTTTGGTTTGGCTTTCCGGTGAAAAAAAAATGGAATTGGCTAAATAAGCGCAGATTTTTAAGGCTGCTGCTGATTGTTTGTTATGATTAGGATATTCGGTGGAAATAAACGGAATGGATTTGGAAGCGCAGATTTTCAGGCAGCTTCTACTGATTGTTTGTTCTGATATGACCTTCCTGTGGAAAAGATGGAATTGGCTTTAGAAGCGCAGATTTTTAGGGCTGCTGTTGCTGTTTGTCTGCTTCGATTTGGCGTTCCTGTGGAAAAAGACGGAATGGATTTAGAAGCGCTCAGAATGCCTTTGCTGATTGTTTGCTTTGATTTGGCCTTCCGGTAAAAAATGGAATTGGCTTTGAAAGCGCAGATTTTTAAGGCTGTTGTTGCTGATCGTCTGCTGCTGCTTCTAATTTTTTATTTTGATTTGGATTTTTAAAGCTACTGCTGCTGATTGTTTGTTTTGAATTAGCCTTCTGAATGGGAAGGCTGTTTCTAAGAATACTATCGAATTATTCCGCCTCTCGTAAACAGAGACAGAGTGACAAGAAAAGCACAGTTTGAGAAAGTTGCTGCTAAGAATATTTTTTTGCGGATTTTTTCTGGCTCTGGTGAACAAAAGCAGAGCGACAGAAAAAGCACAAATTGGGAAGGCATTAGTGTAGAATATTTTCAGATTGGATGAAAAATATACAGAAAATAAATAAAATTTTAAAATTTGAAAAGCTTTTGCCTAGACTGGAATGTAGAATTGAGATGAGGGATATTTGGTATATAACATTTTATATTTTGGACTGATTCTATTGAGAATAGAGTTGAGGAGGAATGTAGAAATGAGATGAAGGATAAGCAGAAATTAAATATTATTTTTAGGATGAAGAATAAAGATGTGGAATATCAAATGAAAATTAAGCATATTTGGTGTATAAAATTTTGTTCTAAAGAAAAAAAAAACAAAAATCGACGCGTCGGAAGCTTCAATTGAGAATAGCGGTGAGAAGAAATGAAGGGATGAGATGAAGAATATACGAAAATAAATCAAATTTAGTAAAAAATAAAATAAAATAATAGTTGTACTCGGCATCAGTGAAGATAAATAAAATAAAATAAATGTCTGTGGGAACGTTTGATATTTTGGCAACACTAGGCAAAACAAACAAATCAAAGTCAGTCATTTATCTATTTTTGTGAGTGAAAGATGTGTCTGAGTGAATTTAGATTCATAAGAATCGTAAAATCACGACATAAAACCAAGAGCTCTTAAATGAAGAATCCTCTGTGTTTATAACTCCTGAGAAAAAAGAAAGAAAAAAGGAAAATTCTCAGAGTTTCCCATAACATATTTGAACAAAGTGCTCAAAATGCGCATTCTATTTATTTTTTAATTGGTGATGAATATTCTTGGATGAACAGATTCAATCTGCCTGGAACATTTTCATCCTCGAATCGATCTTCACGTAACGATGAACGAAATTCTTATTTTTTCACTAGACTTGCAAAGTTGATTTGCTTGAACAATACCAAGAAAAATGTTGTGGAACAGCTTAAATTGAAACAACATTATCAATTTCTTTGCTCGAGTGTTTTGTGGAAGGTATCTTCGACACCAACTGTGAAGATGAAGTAAGTAGAAGGGACCCCGACAGGAGCAACGAAAACTAAAATATAAAACTTCATGTCATCGTAACATCGAAGCACATACCAATAACACGCGGCAATGGTGGCAGCAAAAGTGGCGTCCCTGTTGTGTTGCGGTGGGTATGAAGCAGCATCTTCTTCGTGTAGAGCGATGAAAATAAATTGCCAGGAATATTTCGCTATCAACTCTCGTTCTTCTCAGCCCAGGATGCTCTCCAAACCTTCTCCCCGTGGCGTGGAATTCGCGGAGGTAGGCATGCAAGGGTTAGAAGTAGGGAAATTCTTCCCCAAATGGGCAGGAACGAACCATATCGAAGACTTCTTTCTTCCGGCACATCATCGATCGAAAACTCCTACTCAGATGCGCGAAATAAAAGCAGCAAACTGCATCCTTTACTTCTTATGTGCTTTTTTACGGTTTTTTTTTTCGATGCTAGCTCCCAAACGTGTTGAGGCTGCCGTCTTTAACGAGCATATTTTATGGCTTTTATGGCCCTGGAGAATTCGCTTGCGTGTGAGTGTGTGTTCCTATACTTATATTGTTTATAGTATTAGTTTCCACCCGAACTTATACAGCTGTTGGGCGCCGCACATTTCCAATAAAGCATGAAAACCACTTAGTCTCCAATGGAGTCCTACCCCAAAGTGTGTACTGTACTACAGTCTATGTGCTTTCTGATATCAACGGGACATTTCGCAGAAGGGTGGCCCTTTTGCTAGCCAATTTAATGACGCGACTTTTAGTACCGCCGTTTTGACTACTAAATAGCACATCTGCGAGGGTGTAATGCCGTCGATGATGACGATGCCCGATGGTCGGGAGGTTGTTGTAAAGCTACATTTTTTTATCTCCAACCAAATGTGAATATAATCGTAAAGCAGTCTCTGTGGAAATATTAAACTGCCAAATATGCGCTTATGATATCGTTATAATTGTAATATCGTTAACGATAAGCAAAATTTTCGGCCATCTAGTATTAAAAACATAACAAATAGCTCTACAAATTCAAACAAATGGCACAAAAACAAAACGGCTAAATAATTTGAAACCTTATATTATCTAAACACATGTGCAAAAGGTTTTTTGATGGAGCATGAAACAGGCTTAGAGACGTTCAAAGCTTGTGACCTGCAATTCACCTTTAGGAGTAAGCACGTGTTTAAGACGAAAGGCTTGAAGATACTATCAACAATATTTCACTAAAATGAGACTAGATTTTTGAAGCTTGTAAAACTTCTGTCGTTCCTTTCAAACCAACCATCTTAATCTTAACATATTGGCGCAGGATAATGGCATTTTTTGAGTTAAAATTCTTTGCCCCGCATGGTGAAAAACTTTTTTTCGTTTCATAAGATTCATAAGACAGAGGATGATGAAAACAATCACCTGCCAAGCGCCGGGTATCAGACGAGAATACACTCGAATGAATCGACCGAGCGTTGTGCGTCTGTAGGTAATCCGGTTAAATTCAATGCTTGTTTGGTCGGAACAGAAACAGTGCGAAATTAACACCCCATTCTCCAACTAACCCAGGAAGAACCCATGGCAAAATGGTACAACTGACAAGACGAGTCGAGAAAATTGTTTTGAGTTCAATTCTCATGTTAACGTTGGCATTTTGTTTTAGCTTGAATGTTTACATGTAATGGAAACGCATCGTTTAACTCGATAACTCAAGTCTCTATGCCAATTTTAAGTCACAGATAAATTATGTCATCTTTGGAGTAATGCACATTATGTTTAATTTTAGGCATAGAATTAGCACCGATTGGAATTAAGATTCTACAACCTCTGCTTTAGACGTACTTGTTGCTCATGAACACTGAAAAAGCTTTGAATGCTACTATAAATCCACTAGACATTTTTTTTTGAACATTTTTTTTATCCTAGGGAAGAAATATAATGAAATATGAAACTCTTGGAGAAAATCCTCTGCCGGTTCTATGACGTATTAGCAAATAAGTGTAGTTGAGCACCAATTTCGACAACAGAGTCTTAGGATTCACTAATGCCAATAAATTTGTTGATGAAGCTCTTGGGAGCAACATGTAATTTAAATCACTGATTTAAATAAGATACTGAAATAAATTATGTTTTTATCGGTTTTCGCAAAAATAGCAGCGAAGAATAAAATTTTAACAAAATCGGACGAAAATTAATGTTTTCTGATTTTTTTATAGCATCTTTGAAAAGAGTGAGAGAATGCTTAAGACAAGCATTAAAATAAAGTTTCAAAAAATCCATCAATGCATGCAACGAAGTTCTAAAAAAAACTGATGTGAATTTTCAATTTATTGAAATCTTGGTAGTGACTGTGCAACATCTGTTGCTGTAAATTGGTTGTTATATTTATTTAATAGGAAAGGTTTGATACTAAACTCCACGTCCATGTTCAATTGTTACTTATGTTTAAAGCAAATTGAAATCAATTTTTATTTCATTGACGATAAATACTTGCTAACAAAAATGTTAAAAAATTATGTTCATTACCTTTAAAAATTTTATGATTTTCAAGAAGACTTTATAAGAATATTTGATTTGATTTGACTCCAATATGACAAGGAACTGCGAACTGAAAGCTTTCGATGAGATCAAATGTACCATCGTGTGGGGTGACTAGGGTCAAAAAGAAGAATATTTGTTTTTGAAATATCTTTAGAAACTGTGGAGATTTCGTTTTAAAATTTTACATACGGTAGCTCGCACATCATTTCTGCTTTTGCTTTAAAAATTTCGTCTCAAGAATATATTGTTTTAATTCTAAAAACAGCCTATATTCAGTGTGTCAATAACAAACGAACCACATTACATAAATTTGACATGTGTCAACTAATGTGTCAGCTAATAAAATGGCTTTTTTCTTGATTCATATGTATATGTTCATATGTATATGAGGTCTGCTTTACCAGAATCAGTGCTTCTGCGCAATTGGTTGTGTTGAACTTACGGTTTTTGGATCCTCCAGAGAAAAACGATTTTTCCGGATCAGCAGAAGAAATTTGCTACTGCGTTGGAGAAAACATTGTTTTTGTTCACCGCATGTTTTGGGCAATTCACAATTGATGATAGCCAAATAGTATAAAAGTTTATATCATCACACGGTTAAGCGAGACTAGTCATTAAAATTAAGTTAGTAGTAACACAACAACTACTATAGATTTGACCCATTGTCACCCCGTACGACGGTACCAAAAAAACTTGAGGTGTTTTACGGTGATTTTCAGTAATATAAAACCTCCAAAGGGGAAACTTGGCATTCTTTTATAGTAAAAAAAATCTCTTATGAAGGCTAGTAGCAAAATACCATTTTTCCATTCAAATTTCCAACAAAAAAAAACATACGCATAGCCAATTTTGAACTGAAATTATAGGTACTGTTATTTTTTTCCGGCAAGTCAGTAACATTTTTTAGAAACGAACGATATTTATTTTTACTCCAACGTTTCGGTGTCGTTAACATTAATTAACATTAACATAACATTAAAATATACAGTCGATATCCAAAAATAACATTATAGGTACTATAAAAAATTTTAAGATTAGAAAATGACTGAATTTGATCTCAAACAAGCAGAATTTAGGTGCATTTGTAAAGATATAGAAGTTTTTTCAGACAACTAGAAGTCGTATTTTATTTTACAGATTATATCGTATAGAATGTAATTTAAATTCATTTTCGTATATCTGCACCCACAATGTGAGGCCCATGCATATTCTTTATCGTATTTAAATGCATTGCATGATTTTATTACGACAAGAAGAGAGACTCGTATTTATGTACATATGAACTCGACCTATATGTACGACAATTCGCAAAAAAATCCGTGAAACGACCGATATACGATAATCAGCCGTGATTGACAGATTTTGTCGTGCTATGCATAAAATAATTCGAAATTAAGATTTTTTCTAACATAAGATACGATTTGTATTATCATAATAACCAGGTGTTAGATCTTAGCAGAAAGTACATTTTTCTATCAAACAAGATTGCTAAAATGAGAGATTATATTTTAAAAAGAACAAATTATAAAATATCGGATAAGAGGTAGCTACAGTCGATTAGTTCAACAATACAAAAGTACTAAGGTATCTGCTGGTAATAAAAGTTTTTCCCAGTCTACCCGAAATCCAGGGCGATGCTGTATCCAATATCGTAAGTATGATTCAAAATCATTACTCACTCTCTGATAGTATAAATGTTTGTTCTAATATTTGTTTAAATTTCGTGAATATATATTTGACTGAAATAATGACATTTCTCGTTATTTAAACAAAACTTGTTAACTGAAAAACAGAAAATATGCTCGCAACTCTGCTTGCGACTTAGAGATATATGCCATACAATCGTATATAACTGCATTGATTTGTAATCTTGTGGTTGCAATCGCATACCTTTGCAAATTAATTCGCATTTCTGATTTTCATAAAACGTATTTGCTGGCAATCGTAAAAGAATACAAATAAGTTCAATCAAATCGTTTATGATAATGAGACATCGATGATTGGAATCGTATTGAAGGAGGCTTCAAAATGTTGGTCTATTTTTAGATCATCGATGACGTGTTCTACGGTTCAAAAGATTTTAGTTATTGAAATATACGATTTGCTTTTGGTTTAATGCCTTTGAAGCAAATCCTCTTGAATTTATATATTCCAGTAAGCGTCGAGGAACCGTCATGAGCTGCAGATCTTAACGTCAAGGCACTCAAGTCGCAGAAGACGACCAAATAAGTCGTCAAACTTTCCATATTGTTACGAAAAATGTCGTATATAAAGATATTCCCAATCGCATATTGAGCGATGACCTACAAGATACAACCTCAATCATCTATATGATAACGTAAATTGTCATAGTATATTCCAAAAAGAATCAGGGTAGTCGTAAATGATTCGCATCACAAATCGTGCAAATCGTAATTCAATACAATCCAAATCAAGAATATGTGTGCTAAAGTGGCCTATATGGCCTCCAAAATGATACGTATAAACTGGTTTTGCTGCATTATATACGATATGTTTACACATACAGTACCGTTCATAATTGTATAGAAATTGGAAGCACGCGCACTGTCACTCCGACTTTGAACTTCCATAACTTTTGACTCTGATGATATTTTTTGATCAAATTGTTTGCGTTAGATAGACCAACTATCACACTATTATATCACAAAATTTGAGCTTTCTGGAGTTTGTGTGGCCTGAGAAACAGTAATTCTACGAAAATCGGACTTTTTGGACTTTTCTCATTCAAACTGCAATATCTCTGAAACTACGCTACATTTTTATTGAAATTTTGCACAGTGATTGTTGAAATATAAAACTAGCATGTCTGAAGTTTTCGAAAAGTTTAATCGATGAAACGCGAGGTGCAATATTTCAGGCATGAACCTAGAAATGCGATTTCTATAGAATTTTGGACGATTCATGAGAACAATATGGAAGTTCAAACTCGAAGTGACAGTGCGCGTGCTTCCAATTTCTATACAATTATGAACGGTACTGTATATTTGCACGTATATTCGTGTTGCAAATTCTAAATACCCACCAAATGGTTGTCTGGGTAATTCACAGAAGTTTTGAAAGAACTTCGGTTCAGAATCGAACCTTGTAGAGTATATTTGAAATACAGAAAAATTGCGCAGAACAGACATATATACAATCGCGAAAATAATCGAAATCTTTTAATCATACATGCAAGCGTTTTGAATCAACTCACAGCAAAAAATATAAAAAATTGATAACTTGAAAAAGAAATTCATACAGTGCGCATACACATTCTTTGGAGCTTCTTATTAGATGCAATAAAAAACGACAAAAAATCATCCCATTTGAATTTTTTTTTATAAATTACACTGAACCATAAGATGACTCAAAAATGTACTTGATAGCTGAGTAAAATGAGGAATTTGAAAAATTATTAGAGGTATTCTAATAAGTTCGATATCATTGCATTGTTCTAAGGTTATGACCAAAATTTCAACGCTTCATTTTTAATGTTTGATGTTTTATTCAATAAGTAACAACAACATTTCTTTGTTTCATAACTTTTGTAACAAATTATTGCCTAACGATTCGTAAGAAACGTAGAAAACCATACAATTTATATTTTTAATTTTTTACAATAAAAAAAGTTATAGAGCAAAAGAAAAAGGGGCCCAAGATATTCCACTTTCTTTCACAAAAAATTGAAAATAAACAAAAAAAATCAAAATTTATGATAACTGTATATGACTATTTTGCACTTTTTCGGAAAATAAACATTATTTAAAACTTTTTAAAGAAATCGTCAAAATTGTAGAAGTTTATGAAGAAATAAAAAAAAGTAAATATTTAGGAGATCACAACAGCAGATTTCATATCAAAATGGTACAAATATTTTTCACTTTAAACAAGAAACAAAAGCACAGATTGTTAAAACTAGAACCAAGAGAAGAAAAAAACTTTAAGGTTTGTTTTCATTCAGATTTTTTAAGATAAAATAAAACAAACAGTATTATTAGAGTCCTAGCAAAAATAAAGATTAACAATTCACAACTTCGAGAATGTAAATTCAAGAGTCATTGTTTTTTATATTTATTTATGATACGTAAACATTAAATTAGGAAATGAACGTTGCATTGATTCAAAGTTTTCAAAAGTTTTAAAACATCCTATGCAAGGAAGTTTACTTTGCACATTCATAACTAAAATTTGAAATTGTGCCCTCCTGGCGAGGTTTATGCCTCCAATTGCCATCAAACTTTTTTATAGATTTTGAAGTTTTACAATTTTTTAGTGAAGATAGTTTACACACCTTTGTTTTGGAAATCAATAACTTACAGCAGAAAAATTTTTTTTGGCTATTCAAATGAAAATTAATGGCTTGTTTTCGGCACTTACATATTAAAAACAAATAAGCAACTTAAGTTTACGTCAAGGTGCTTGCCTGAAATATCATCATCATAAATTTACTTATTTATATTCAACCAATCAATGATAAAAATCATTTATTGTAGCGTTATGTATAATGGGTGTATTTAAAATAATAAAACTTTGTTTAAACTGCCTCTCAAAGTACAATTCAGTATAATGTAAACGAGAACATGTCTTCAACATAAGGTTACCGGATTTTTTTCAGTACGTATCCGGGCAATTTTGTATAAAAACCTGGCAAAATCCAGACATTTGATTTCAAAATTGACGACCAATTGACCAATTTACGACTAAGTTTTCAAAACCCTGGAATCACTCAACAAAATCACGAAAAAAAAAATTGAAAAACAAAATGCTTCATCTAAACGCATCAACAGACATTCAATCGTATTTTAGGCTTCCAAAAAACCTTTTATGATTATTTTTACAAAACTTGCTCAAACAAGGCAAAATTCGGGCATTTTTTCTATGAAATTCGGGCAAAAGGGTCGGGCCAAACTGTTCCCAAATTTTGTATTGCATATAATCCCGGATAAAACCGGGCAATCTGGCAATCTTAGTTTAACACCAGATTTGACATGTACAGATAGAAAGAAATACACTGAACATCTATATATATAAAAATGAATTTCTGTCTGTCTGTCTGTCTGTCTGTCTGTCTGTCTGTCTGTCTGTCTGTCTGTTCCCTATAGACTCGGAAACTACTGAACCGATTTGCGTGAAACTTGGCAGATGGGGGTATTGGAGGCCGGGGAAGGTTCCTATTATGGTTTGAGACCCCTCCCTCTCTCAATAAGGGAGGGAGGGGCCTCCCAAACAAAAGACAATCTATTGCATAACTCGAGCACCCATCAAGCAAATGGTATCAAAATTGGCATTGGGTGGTATTTGGATACGAAAAATATTCCTATGAATATTAGGTACCCCTCCCTCCTCTCAGTTGGGTGATAGAAAGGGGGGAGGGGGGCTACCTTACAATTTTTCATATAATTCGAAAACTATTCAAGATACTGGAACCAAATTTGGCATGGGAATGTGTTGGGATACGAAAAATATTATAATGATTACTTTAGACCCCTCCCCTTTTTTGTAAAAAGGGGGAGGGGGCCTCTTTAATATTTTTCTACATTACTCAAAAACTAATAAAGCAAATGAAACCAAATTTGGCGTGGGAGGGTATTTGGATACGAAAAATAATTCTATGATTATTTGAGACCCATCCCTCTTTCCAGTAGAGAGAAATAAAGGGGGGAGGGCCCTTTTTTATAATTTTTTACACAACTCAAAAACTAATTAAGCAAATGGAACCAAATTTGGCATGGACGGGTATTTGGGAACGTGACATGTTCTAATGATTTTTAGAACCCTTCCTTCTTCCAGTTGGGAGAAAGTAGAGGGAAGGGAGTTTCATACAATTTTTACATCATAACTCAAAAACTACAACAGCAAATGGATCCAAATTTGCCATGGAACGATATTTGGGTACGAGAAATGCTTCTATGAATATTTGGTATCCCTCACTCCTTCAAAGAGGTGGATGAAAAGGGGGAGGAAAGGTCTCCCTTACAATTTTCAGTATAACTGGAGAGTTGATCGAGCAAATTGAACCATATTTGGCATATGAGGGTATTTGGATTCGAGAAATGTTTCTATTATAAATTGAAGCCCCACCTTTTTTTTCAGCGGAAAGATCTTAAGAGGGAAAGAGGAGCATCCATATAATTTTTTTTTGCATAACTCAAGAATTTATTGAGCAAATGAAACCAAATTTGGCATCAAAAAGTATTTGAGTACGAAAAATACTTTTTCTATGTGAAATAATTCCTTTCTTGCAGTAGGATGATAGAATAGGGAATATAGGAAGGGGAGAGGAGGCTTACATTTAACTTTTTTTTTACAAAATCCGAAAAATGGACAAAACTCAATATGGAAAATCATTTTGGTATGATTCTATGATTATCTGACACACCATTCTCCTTTCAGTGAGTTGATACACAGGAGAAGGGAGGTGAGCCCAATACAACGATTTTGAAAGGTGTAGCAAAGCACACCGGGTCAGCTAGTGTTACATATTATTCGGAGTCTTAGCTAATGTATGCATCGTTCAATTTCCTTGGACACATTCTATAGTTGATATGTGAAGTTTTTTTTTCAAATCGAATTTTAAAAAAATGTTCAGTCAGTAGGGGAGAGTGAAGTTATTTGATCGTTGGGGATACTTGATACTTTCGCTATATTTCAAAACAGGAATGTCTTACAAATGTCAAATGTTCTAGAAAAATGTGCCAAAAAGAACAAAACAACAATGCTGTTTGAAAATTTTACGTTTCGAGTTATTGAGCTTTGTTTAAAAAATTCAACAAAATGAGATTTGAAGATCTTTTTTTATCACTATTAAATGTTTTTCTCACGAAAAAATTATAATAAAAAAATATTTTTTCTAATATGTCAATCGTTAGAGTATAATTTGAACTACATTATGCCCTATTTTCGAAGCAATAGTAAACTCTTAGTTTTTTATGGAGAAGTTTTCCAAAATGTATGTTATAATGGACCCCTAGAGCCTAAAATGATATATTTTTCTTCTGAATGGATCGTGATCATTGGTTATCATTAAATTACTAATATTTGTCCAAACACTAATGTTTTTCCAGTAATTATCTGTTAAAAAGGACTAAAAATACTGAAATTATCTAAAACCAGGAAACTGCGCCTTTAAGTATGTCATCACTCTAGGATAGTAGACAAATTGTCTCACGAAAATACTTCTAGTTTATCTATGAGTTCTTGTATCGTTCTTACTTTTGGATCATATAAACTTGAAATTACACTCTGTCAGAAATTACGAAAGACGGTGAGTTGAAAAATTTGCCTAAACAGATCTGATGAAAATTAGGAAAGGGGATCAAGTATCCCCATTCTCCTCTACTGTCAAATTGACATCTTAGAACTGATTAACGATTTTTGGTCTAAATGAGCTTGCAGGGTACTTCCGTCAAACATGAGTAAACTTCATATATGTATTCATCGAGATCATAAGAATTTTCAGAAGGTATGTATTAGGTATCTCTTCTGAAACCTCTGAAAAGCTACAAACCAATCAACTTTTT
This sequence comes from Uranotaenia lowii, assembly GCF_029784155.1. Taxonomy (NCBI): domain Eukaryota; kingdom Metazoa; phylum Arthropoda; class Insecta; order Diptera; family Culicidae; genus Uranotaenia; species Uranotaenia lowii. Next base: position 296,209,186 of record NC_073692.1, read on the forward strand.
TATAAATTGAGTGGTAAATTGACACTTTATTCCCTGGACGAAAAGATTGAAAATATTAATTTATCGCGTTTGATCACAATTGTTTACACCAGAAATATGAACCGATAATAAGTTGGTTCGTATGGTTTCTATCGCACTTCCCAGGTAAAATTTCTGGGAAAAGATCTATGGGAGTGTTTCATGGATTTCCATATTCTTAATTATGATGAATTTAAAAAATAAATAATAATCAAATTCTTAAATTATTAAAGTCAATAATTAACACAAAAATGCAGAAAACTAAATTAATTGTTGAGTTTAAATAGGCTACGATTGCTCCAACTCTCAAGCCTCGGAGGGAAATTCTTCTCTCAGCCCTGTAAAAATGGTCCCAAATGTGCTGCAGCGAAGCGACGCGTCGCGGCGCTATCCTCAAAGCTGAAATGACAATATTGACAATGGGTTCAATGGCGGAAATTGATTTGCTCTCGAACGAAATGGTTTAATGATCGGCGAAGAAGTCGGGAAAAGGTCTGGGTCAGCAGAAGTGTGGAAAACGAAAAAAAACCTCCCCCTGGCTGGAGATGAATTGGATCTTCTTTTCCTCGAATGAGGCCACCAAATCTGTGAGGTTTTCTGGGAGGTTGTTGGGGAGACCGGAAAAATCCAAGCGTCAAAACTTTCTACCCATCAGGGAGATTTGTGCTTTTGTGTAAGTGAAATACTGTATTTCCGCAGCGTGGGTGGGAGGAAGTAATTTAATCTCTTGAAAGCGTAGCTCAGCAGCAATGAGAAAGGAAAACCTATCGTTTACACGTCAGAATTGATCGATTTCCCATTCTCGGTGGCCACTCGGGAGGAAATCTTTTCCACTTCTTCTGTTTACTCACCTCGCGTTTTCCTGTGAAGATACGAAGCAAACAAATATAGGGCAAACAGCAGGAAAAAAAATTCACCCCACTAACCACAGAAGCGGACAAGCTGAGTAGACCAAACGGGACAAAAACCCCAAGCCATTTGTTTGGGGGTGGCGAAAACTTTTCTCTCCCCAACAACTGGCTTCAACTCACTAGTCTTATTGCTCGCATAAGGCGAAAAGTTGTACCTAACCGGAATAAATCTGTTCAATGAGTGATTTTTTGAAGCGCTACAGCACCTGCCCCATTCATAGTAAAGGTAGTATATTGCTGTATATTGGTGGTAAACGATTTAATCCTCTTTGGAGGAGATTGAATTCCGCCGCTGGCTTCAGACTTCAGCAGAGGCCATCGGCAAAAGGCACCGGGCCCGGATGCAGGTGTAAAGCCCCGATTGTAAAATTGAGTAAAGAGCTTCAGCTGGCCACGAATCGATTCCATCCGTCCTTGTCGAAGCGAGTCGATCAAAACCCTGCGGGAAAAGTGAAATTCATCCGTCCGGCTCACAGTTTTCAATGTGGGGACACGAGCTAGGGTGTACTTGTAGGTTTAATTTAATATTTAAATTTTCCTTTTCAGAATATTTGAATGTCTCTGTCCAATGCCTGTTTTCACTGCTCAAATTTAAAATATTTAAAAAAAAATTCTAGTGAAATACGTTTGAGTCCTTATCTTTATTTGCTTTTCGTATTACTTTTCCCCCTCAAAAGCCATCACCATCATCCGGTAGTATCACGTGGCTTCCGGGATGATGGTAGGAAGAAAAAAAAAGTTCGGGGTAAAAACGGCGCTTGGACACAATCCCGCTCCCGGGACTCATGAAATTCTACCCCAAGGAAAGGTTGGATAGATGGAACCTCAAACAAAAAAAATGCTGGGCTCAACAAACACATTTTTCAATTAAAAATACATTACCATTTGTTTTGTGTCCCGGGGGGCTGTGAGTGGATAGAAACGGGAGAGCGATGCGTCCAGCCTTCTTGTTGATCGAATTGTTGTTTTTTTTTACCATTTCGGTCGACGAATAGCATTGGATTCAATTTAAAACTGCCAACATATTTCGCGCACGTATCTGGGCCAGGAAAATCTTGGAAATTTAATTTCAAAATTTTGCAAAATTCGAGCATTTGGTTTCAAAATTTCAACCCAAAACCGAGCAATTTCAGGGCAAATTTGGTATTAACGCAGGAATCAATTAACAAAATGATAGAAGAAAAACACTGGATACTGTTTAGCAACATTGCTCTAAAATTTATGATAATCGTTACTTAGTTTGGTTCCGAAAAGGTCTGCTATTCTAACTTTTTTTTCTCGAAAAGTAGTTCTTTTGATAAAGTTTAAAAAAACAATTTCAAAAAGTACTACTTTTCGAAACTGTTTTGGTTTGGAATGAAAAAACCTACAATCTTTTTCATGAAGTTGAAAAACTTGATTCTGAAGAGTATTTGGCGGTATTGCAACTGATTGCTAAATTCGATTTTTCCAGCACTCATCGTAATTATCCCACTCGGAAAGCCTCGTTGGATAACTTTACAACTTGTGCTAAAAAAACCACTTTTTACAACTTGTTGCATAAAAAGCTATTTTTTTCTCAATCAAACACATCAGCATATTTGAAAAAGTATTTTAGGCTCCCAAAAAACTGTCATGATTTTTTTTAGGAAAATTATTTTGTTTTTGGACGCCAAAACAAAAAAAAAACAATATTTACTCTGTTTGAGGTTTTTGCTCGATTTTGCGAATGAAGTGCCACAATCCGGGCATTTTTCTATAAAATCTAAGCCGGATCGGACCTCTGCCAAATTTTGTGTCATACAGGCGAAACCATGACACGATGTCAAAATGTCGACACGTTGCCATCTCTCACTTAGTTAATTTTTTTTTATACAATTTTCGAAAAATTTGTTTTAATATATCAACTTTTATTCGAAAGATTATGAATGTTGTATAAAGAAAGAGAGAAAAACTGAAATTTGAGAATACTCCATAAAGTTTGCTGTCAATTTGTCAAATTTCTCACATTTAACTCAAGCTTCTATAATATAGTGGCATATCCGGCAACAAAGTTGCCAAAATTACAGAAAAATCTGTTTTTTACAGATTTTTTCTTATTATTTTTACCCATAGAATCAGTGTCACAGATCACCGAACTTCTGTGAAAATTTCGTTTCAACTAACATATTAAATCTACCATAACACTTATATTAAACACAATCAAATGTATACAGTAAACGAAATCACCGAGTTGTGTAATTATTTTAAAGAACTCCTAACATATGGAGCTCGTTAAACCGTTCAGTTTTTTTTTTTTTTTCATTTTGAAAACTAGCAGCTTTCAAATGTGACTGTAAATGATGTCATTATTGACAGTTATTACTGTGACAAATAGTTGTACTGCAGAGCAAGGCCGTGCGAAGAGGGGGATTTTAGGGGATGGAAATTTTCTCCTAGTAAATTTTTCAGTTCAAGAAATGAATTTACCACAGTAACGTGAAATCAATAGATCCCGAAGAAATAACTGTTAACAAGCATGTCTGAAAATTGGCTTGCCTCCGGCGGTATTCCCTACTAAATCACTCTAAGCCTAAGACATTTAATTCTTTGACACTTTGAGACGTTCACAAATTGAAGCTAATTTATAATTGTCAATTTTGATTTGCAATTCAATAAATATTTTGTATTGAAACTGACATCTTTACCCAAAAAACCCTATTGCGTCTTAAAAATTGTTTTTTTTTATTAAGAATAAGTTCAGCTATTGCTTTATTACTGATCACTTTTATAACTAAAAAAAAACGTTTATACACTCATTACACTCATTAAACATTTTATGCAGATACGAAACATGCCTCAATTTTATTTTGTGTTTCTTGTAATTTAACTCCACATTAAAAATGGATTTTATAAATTACACAAGGCCACAAATCTTACATTTTCAAAGATGCAAAGATTTTAAGAGCTAATTTTGATTAATTTTGGTGCCTTGAACTATCGTTCCAAGCAATTGTAGCCCACGTGACTTTGGCCTTTTTCATGTTTTTTCGGGAAGATCTTTTTTTTGTGTAAACTTTCGAATAAAACACAAACAAGTAAATACTTCGTTCTGAACTTATAGAAAATTTTTAATCAAGTTGGTTGACTATATATTGACATTTATACGCAAGAATGTCACACCATAGAAAATTCTGTGTAAAATACAAATTTAATCATTTTTTCCCGCGACCATTCTCCATTTTGACATCTAAGATAAATTTCATAAAAGTTTCCTATTTGTTTACTTTTCCCAATTATGTGAAATCTGACAAAAGATTCGAGTTTAAACACGCCAAAATCTACCAAATCAATCATTGAAACATAAGCATAAAAAATTATCTTGTTCATCTTCATATAAAAAATTTATGAATACTTTAATTACCGTTAGTTATGTTTTTTTGGTAAAACTTATCGACCTTAAGTATCGGTATGTTTTTCAGAAAGAACACTCGAAAATATGAATATTACAGGCGAAAAAAAAGTTAGGAGAAATGAATAGATTTTGAAAATGAGCGATAAGAAATTTGATTAGAAGTATTTTCATAACATGTCATCAATTTGTCTCTCATGAAACGAGTTTTTACTTTTATAATCTTGAAATGTTCTTATTGAAACAACATAATCTTTACAGATAATGCTGATAAACTAAATTAACATTTCTGTTAAACTTCCAAATCAATTTACGAAATTTTGTAGTCAAACAAATAAAAATTTTCGAAATATTTTCAATAAGTTTGCCTTAGTTTTTCAACTCTGAAAACCTTATCTTCTAGGAAGTCCATAAATCTAGTTTTGAAGTAAGAAATACTTTATTTTTACCTTTAATCCGCTCCAGGACCCAATATTCTAATTGACGGCAACAAAATATTCAGATCCTGTTATTTTAAACTTTACATGGGTGTAACTGGGCGGTAAAAACGACCAAATCATAAGGTGGTTCTTACCAGTTGAGTACTTTGACGTTGAATGTTGCCTACACTCTTTTCTATCTGCGCCAAAAACGCTGAACTTACCTAACTTTTTCTAATTTTGCTACCGACGGATGAGCGAAAACAGACAAAAACGGAAGCGTTCGCATTTTTTTTATTAGTTTTATTTTTATCATATTTGTGAAAATTAACGCAGTTCTAATGCAATTACACCACTAAAATTGGTATTAAATTACAAGTGAATATATTTATTGTGAAAATTTTGCATAAGTATACTCAAAATCCAGTACAAAGTTTAATTTAAGTGCAAGAAAATCTTTAAAAAAATGCAAATCAACAAAAAGCTCAAAAAATAACTTCCTTTAAATATTCGTCCAAAATTCTGTGTTTAGTATTTTGGCAATCTAAATATCTTTCCAATCCTCTTTTCAAAATTTATTTGGTGTGATTTCAACAATAATGACGGTTATTGAACAGAACAGGATTGAAAAGTTAGGGTTTTACACCACTTTTTTTTAAATTTGTTGTGATCATGATCTTAAAAAATTTCAAAAAATATATACTTAGGTGCAACAAACTTCAGCTTTCATGGAAATTAAGTGAAATTTTTTAGCATTCCGTAGCTAATCTATTACTTTTTTTTCGAAACATGTTTTTTCGGATTTCTTTCCTTAGACTTTGAAAAACGAAAAACTGAAGTGCTGTAGCTGAATATTTTCTGAATAACATTTTTGAGTTACATTACGAGGTTTACAAAATTATAAATTTTTGAAACAGAGAGAGACAGGTTGAGAAACAAAGGAGGTATAGTGGTTTTAAGCTAGAAGTGTCAAATTGACACTCAAGGTGTGATTAGGAAGTTTTTTTCTTGGGCTTTCAGGGTGCGTTCATAAAAAAAGTAATAATGCAAAATTTAATTTTCAAGAATTCGTTGAGAGTCCCCGAAGAAATTGCATTATTTGGCTGCACCTGAATAAAGTTATAAGCCGCCAAACTTCTAACAGTGTCAAATTGCCACACAAGAGCGAATTAGGGTTAATTTCATATTTTTGGAATCGATTATAACTTGATAAAAAAAAACAAACTTTTGTAGCCTTTTATTTTGATAACTGGAAAATCTTATCAAACCAATTAAACATTTGATTTTTCATAAAATTTGATTCAATCATCATCTACATATGTGTTTTTAATAAATTGTTATAAGTTCAAAATACATAGTTCATTTTTCTTAAATTAAATTCACATTTCAAACCATTATTAAATATTATTTCAAGTTTAAAATAAAACAGAGGAATTTTTCAATCCACCCTTATATGATTAATATATTTAACCATTTTGAGACTTATATTCAACTGAAATAAAAAAAAATCATGATAAATTTTCAGTATCTACACCCTGAAAGTTGTGAAAATAATATTCATTCTTGCAATTCACACCAGGATGAGTACAGCTATTGGTGTCTTAAGATACCAAAACACGGAATCGACCACATTGTGATAGTAGGTTGAGTCGATTTGGAGTCATTTTTGAATTTTTCAAACCCTGGGGCTTAAAAGTCCACTGAAGAAACATACATGATGTTGGTTTTTCAGTAAAAAATATTCAATTTTCCCATACAAACTTGAAAGTTCAAATTTACTCATGTAAACGTTACTTAAAAATTCTGCAAAAAATTATTGATGAGTTTTGAACCAAAACGATGCTTTTTAGAATCCGGGGTTTGAGCAATTCAAAAATGACCCCAAATCGACTCAGTCTAATTCTACGTAGTGAAAGGTAGTGGCCTATATATACGCCTTGAGAAATGAGGTACAGAAGCCAATACCATGAAAAACTCGAGTAAATCTAGTTAAAAATGGCACTTAAGGTAAAAGTTGTGCAAAATTTTACAAAAATCTATTTAAAAAAATACTTACAAACGCTCTAAAAACAAGCGAAAGGATTTGAATTCTGATACATATGTTGAAATACACATTTTTTTTACGATATTTCAAACTAAGTTTCTTATTTTGTTTAAAACTTAATATTTGCCAAAACAAACAGGTGCTCATTTTCTTTCGTGAACACTCCTTAGTTCAACCAATTAACACCACTGCTCTAATACTGGTGTAAAACTATCCGACCGCTTTAGGAACGAGTTCAATTTGAAATTTCAACCGACAAGTATCAACCGACAAGTACTAGCACACTTTCAACATTAATTTAATCACTGGATGTTAAAAGCTTACACACTACACCTGTAGAAGATGTTGCAAAAATCCAATGGCTTTTTAGCAAATCTCTGTGCCGAAAGTGCGCAAAGCACTACTGGCATAAAGACTCGAGCTCCCCAGTAAAATGATGCATAACCACCACATTCAAGCGAATCAAGAAAAACATGTTATGGGATTTTCATAGTATTGGATAATTTATCCAAATAAAAATACATAGTGAGAATCGAACTCAGTGCAACATCTTCATCTCGGCTTGCCAGTCCGATAACTTACCCAGTGCACCATTTGAGTCGGTAAGAAAAAGAAGGTTTATTACCCAAAAAAACGCATTGCATTGACCGTTTTTGTTTTTTTACCATCCTCCTTTGTCTTTGATGAAAAAGGGATGAGAATAAGATAGAAATTGTTTTTTTATAGGGTGAGATAGAAAACTCTTTTCTATTGCCGATCAGTTTACATACATACGAACAGCTCATCTTGGCTGGTGCTTTTTTGTAGTCTGTTGGAAACAAAGAAATGTTTTTTTTTTTCAAATGCCGGTTTACATACATACACAGCGCTCGGTATATTATTCGAATATTCTTGCTGGTTGATTGTTATCATCCTGCTTTGTCTAGTGATAAATAGGATGTGAGACATTTTATATTTGGTTTCTTTCAGACGTATGCAATGTGGTTGCGTTGGGAGTACAATGTCAATTATTAGAAAGCTTGTTGATGCCGGTCCGGCATAAAATCTTATACCGATAATTTCACTTCCAGTAATGCCATTATTGGAGTAGAGTCTGTTTTGAGGGTGTAGGGATCGTCAGGTTTAGCCAGAAATCAACTGTTATTCCACCGGTACTATTACTAAAGTCTGTTTCACATAGAATCTGGTCGGATAAAAAAGATCATTTCTCCGCAAAGAAATAACGTACAACAAAAGTAAAAATGACACTTTGTAGGGTTTTTATTGTTTTTGAAAGAAAAAAATACATAAAAATCATTCGTCAGCGTTTCGGATGAATTTTAGAACTTTTTTGTGATACCTCCCATTATTTTCTGCACAGTAGGGGAAAGGTTTCCTAAATGGGCCTATCGGGTTAAATGACCCTACGGCTGTTTGGCGAAATGGCTGACTAGACAGCTTATCTGACCAATGCATTTTGAGGGTGATACGCTTAGAACATAAGGCAAGATAGAATTTTATGAATTTATAAACTCAAAAAAATTTAAAAAATCATACAAGGTTTTGATACATTTTGATGTAATATTTCGACTTTTAAAAATTATACGTAAAGAAGTTTAAAACAAAAACTAGGATGGTTTTCGTTTCTTACTCAAATGAACTTAAGAAATTAAACATATTTCAGCTTTTGTGGACGTTTAATAACGATTATTTAGTGGAATAATATAGTGTTTTTGTATGCCCCCATCATGTTTGTAAAATGCCTCAATCCTAAAATAACAGGTTAAATAGAATAAATAAATGATTTTTATCACTGTTCCTTCAAATCTAAGCTCTGAATGACATCTTAAGAATGAATTGAAGATCTAAAGACAGATTTGATAAAGTTTTTCTCATGGATGAACTGCCTCCATAGTATGGCCACCCTAACTTTTGTTTAATTCCACAAAATTATAATATACATAAATTTTTATAAAACTTCAGCTTTGTCGTACGGAAATAATTACTTTCTAGCAGTTTCAATGAAATTATACGGAAATATTGCCCAAAAATCAGAAATTTTGTTCAAAACATTAATAGGCGCATTTAGCCCGCACGGTTTGAGGTTCGGCATTTTAGACAACACTTACAATAAAATCGTTTTCTTGGAAACAGAAGAAAATTTTAACATAATATTACTCCATTGTATAGAAAACAGATGCCTCCACACGTGTATATAGTTTTTGTACACATATTTGAAGTGATATTTGATTAAATCAGTGTTCTGCTTAATAGGCGCATATAGCCCGCTCCTCCCCTACTGCTGGTAACCTCATTCGCCATCTTGTTCCACCACTTTTCCATTTGAGCGGGTTTTTTCATGGTTCTGCCACATTTCTTCAGTTTGCCATTAACTATTGCCCAATATTTCTCGATGGGACGAAAATCCGGACAGTTTGGTGGATTGATACTTTTTTCAACAAAATCGATCTTGTTCTCATTATATTTACCACTTAACGACATCCCGGCTGTAGTGGCAGCTTGCCAGGTCCGGCCAGAACTTCACCGGACCTTTGTGGGACCGAATGAATGGCAAAACCCTCTTCTGGAGACATTCTTCTTTGTAAACATTTCCATTCATTGTGTCCCCAGTGATGAAAATCTTAGTCTTCTTCCCACAACTGCAGATCCCTTGCCAAATCATCAACTTACGAGCAAATTTATCTGCGAAAACAAACGTGAATCTACCCGCAACATTCCGCTTCGCAAGGTAAAATTTGTTACCGGGTATTTGTCCAAAATCCATTTTGACGTAAGTTTCGTCGTCCATCAAAATGCATCCATTGTACTTGGTCAACACTTTCTCGTACAACTTCCTTGCTCTGGTCTAGGCAACCAGGTTTTGCTTCAGCGTCCTGTTGGCGTGTTTGCTTGCATGATACGACCTCAAGCCTTTTCGCAAACAAATTCATCAAGCTGTACTGCGGTTCGTCTTGAACTTTTTCGCCAAATCACGCAAGGAGATTTCAGGATTATTGTGAACTGATCGAATTACCTTTGCTCACAGCTTCCGGTCATATGTTCCACTTTTACGCCTGGTTTGTTTTGCTCCATCAACCGTAAGGGTCTCCCGGTAACGTTGCAGCACCGAATTTACAGTCGATTTCGGATATTTCCGGAATTTCACGATCTTTACCCCTGACCACGTCGGTTTCTCTACGTGGGTGTGCAGAATTTTCTCTCGCCTTTCGCGTTCCATCGTCGATAACTTTTGACTGACTGCTTCAATCTTGATGAAATTTTCACCACTAAGTAAACAAACCATCCGGATCAAAACACTGTCAATAGATACGCGATGTGACAACTAGGGGCGCTTCAGTAAATGAAAAGATACGACCAGATTCTGTGTGAAACAGACTTTAGACCCTTGAACTAATACACATCCGACATCAATTTTCTTTTTCATTCGCCACCCAAGGGGTCACAATTATACAATTCCGAAATCGACTTTTATTAACAGTGCTTGTGTTAGTGGCGTCTATAAGTGCATATATTTTCTTCTATTTTTACATCTAACAGGCGTCGCAAAATGAAATCAGAAATCAACTTTTTTTTACATCGGTTCTTGACTCAGTAGCGTGTACTAGTACACTTCTCACATCGATTTTTCTTCTACAAGCAATCCCTTTTACCCAATAAATGAATATCTCCTAATTAATTCTGAAATAGCCACAAATGTATGTGTGAATCACAAGTCGGGGCTTGTATCAAAAGTAACGGCTGTCTTTGGAATAATTTCTCTTTTATCTGAAGTGAATGTGACAAAAAAGCTCCCAGAGAGTTCTGTAACTTTGAGGCAAACTAACTTTCCCCCTCTTTATGAAACAACGTCGGTTCCCAACTAAAATATCGCTGCTAGGTGGATTACTTCGGTTAAAAATTCGTCAACTTTTTGCGTCACTCTGATGTCGTTTTTTACCTCCACTCTTTTTCGTTTCCCTACAATTTTCTTTTTTTTATGGCTCACTTTCAGCGAGAAAAAAAAACATCGGTCAGTGAGTGTAACTGCCTTTCGGATGGACGATTTCGTTTTTATAATATCATTTCTTTTTTGTGTCGGTTGACGGGATTGTGTAACCGAACAGAATAATGGGACAAAAGGATTGCCACCACTTCTGCACCCGAGAGGAGCGGCTCGGAAGCGATTGGACCGATTCTGACCAGCCAGTCGGCTAGGGAATTGAAAATGATTGCTGCGAAAAGTTTACAATTAACGTGTTATCATTGACAGTGATAAAGCTCGGAAAGTTCCGACGAAATATGATATTGATTGCATCTGAATGGTTTGCGGATGGTGGGAACTTTTGAAAAGAAATATGTTTCAATGGTTCAGGAGACAAGATTAACTGTTGGAGTTTGTGTGGCACTATTTTTTTTTTTTTTTTCTAAAAATCGATTTAAGGACTGAAACACAATCACGTAAGAAAATTTTCAAAAGAAAAATAAATTTAAAGTTCAACAAAGTTCATTCCTCAACGTTGTCATTGACAGGTTCCAGAGCATCGACAAAAAAATTATTCAGTATTAAAATTCTTTCGCAAGAATTTATCAATCAAAATCGTCCAGGAAGGAGCAAAAATGTTTTATCCACAAGACGACTAACAACACCACACAATTTCAAGAACCAATGGAGAAAACAACAAAAACAGAACCCAGTTTCTATTTTCCGAAGACACAAAACAACGTTTTTTTTTGGACTAATTCTTCTCCGACGCTCCTGTTGAGATATCAAAATAAAGGATGGCAAAAACCAACATCAAATCACCGGGAAGATTCCGGAATCCGGGAGGATTGGGGCCGTTTGATGGCCAAAGAGCAGCAGCAGAGTGTTCGTCCATTCATGCTGCGGCCATTTCTTTGCAGAGTGCCCGCAGCTGTTTTTTCGTCGAACCAGAAAGAAATGAAACACATTTTTGGTGAGATCGCAAACGGAGAAAATAGAAGCGAAACCGCCCCACATTGAAGACGGTCTGAGCGGCGGTGGTAAAAATAATAATCCCATAAATCAACATTTGAGAAATTCTTTAGATTATTTTTCTATTGGTGTTCTTCCGCGAAAGTTTTCGGATTCGTGTTTGACTATTTGTTTCTTTCACCAGCTTTCAACAGGGAAGACTGAACGGTGTTTAATTTTCAACCTTTGACATTTTATTTATATGAAATCTTTTAGTAGATTTTAAAAATTTCTAACATAAAATAAAGTCTTAAAAATATCTCTGTCTGTCAGTAATGGATTAATATTGTAAAATCTTAACTGCATTGATGGTTTTTCGAGTGTGTCAATTTTTGAACATTTACTCAGTAATCATAAATCGAGTAAACTAAGAAAAAATTTATGAATATACTATTGCAATTCATATTCGATGTTTATAACATTCCGGAATCCGATTTGCCAATCTGATTTCGGAAAAAGTCATGTGTATTTTGAATTTTTCTCGCATGTTACATATATATAAAGACATTTAGAATTTTTCATTTGATGCATATATCTCCATTAATGCAATATTTGAACAACTGTAATGTGACAACGAAGAGCGAACCAAGTACGAATACTTTCCTGCAATATCTCTCTGCTCAGGTTAGATTTTTGAATTTTCTCATAATTCACAATTGCTGCTGTAGGGAACTGTTGGTTGATTTTTTTTTTCAAATAATAGAGATGAGATTAATAAAAAAATGTTTCAGTCAAGTAAAAACTCCAAGCATTGTGGAATGTTTACTAATCACACTAAACCCTCACTGAAAAGAGCACGAATAATATTTATCTGTTGCTACGTCGAGCTATGGTGAGTCTCCAAAAAAAGTGAGAATCGACCAGTTCTTCCTTACCTCTTCCATCAGCAAACTGGGCACATTCTACGTCACTTTAATGGGAAACTTTGCTCAAAAGAAGAAAAAATTATAAAAAAAAACAAATCCAAAGAAAGATCTGGCGACAGCAAGATAATTGCCAATCATCCTAAAACCCAAATTGAAGATTTTGATCCTCCGAAGGAGTGGGTTGCGGAAAGAGGATATCAGTGGAATTGAGATTACTGACATTGACTCCTCGGAAGAAAAAGGAAAAGCGCAACGAAAAAAAACCTTTCAAATCATTCATTTGGAAGGGCCGAAAGTTGATCTGTCGAAAGAAGAAAAATTAACGGCGGAACTTCTTTTACTCGTTGTCGTTGTCATTGCTTGTGATTCATCATTTTTTAACTTTTCTTCTTTTTCGCTACTCGTTTTCTCATTTGAAACTAATGACAATTGTTTCTGACAGGTTTTGGGTAGATACAGAGCTGAAACTTTTGCAATCACCGAAAGTTGGCTAGATAGAAAATTGATTTTCGCGAGACTGGGTTGGGTTTGATAAGTGTTATTTGTTTTGTGGAGTACCCTGGAATGAGTGGCTGACAGTTTTAATATATGAAAGAGGATTTATCAAAATTGAGTCAAAATGTAGCTGTTTTTTAAACTTTTTTTTATCGCCTTCGTACCTTTTTCGTGAAAGATACAGCCAATGAAAGGGCAAACACGAAATTATTGCGACACATTCAACAGGGCAGATGTCTCCAGTCCAACTCAATGGCAAATTTAAATTTCTGCAAAAAATTTACATAACATCAGTATTCCAGCTTTTCCTACCAACGGTTTTGTTTTTTTTTTTTTTTTTTGAGAATATGGGTGCAACTTTTTCCACTAGGCTATATTTTGACATTTTTTTTATCATAATCAGAGGGTTCACTGTTTACATGAAATACAATTCTTCAGAATTCGTTATAAAATGCAACAATACAATCTCGAAATCTGAGAAACAGGGGATTTGCAGATCAATTTTGAGTTTTTTGGCAAACAATTTTGACTCAATGATCGGGATGAAGGATTAATCTATTAAAAAAGTAGTCTCTCATCATAACCAAAGCAGATGAGGTGCCCTTGACACTTAGCTGACATTGCAAATTGTCCGACTTTCAATACAAACATACTTTTTTCAGTGAGTTTAATCATCTCAAAACTTCAACTTTAAAAAAAAAATGATTGAAAAAAATACAGTTATTGTAATATGCAGAAATGTTTGCCATAATTATCTTTGAATAAATCAAATTTTCAGTAGAAGGAAGGTAAAAAGGTCAGTAAATATCATCAAATTTTAAATTTTCAAGAAAATAACAATTAAAGTTTCATTGAGTTAAAGCTGAATGATTAAAATCAACATTGAGTACGAAAATTTAAAAATCTGAGTTGAAAAAAAAAGACTAGAGCACAGAAATTCCTTAATTTATAAGATAAACGTAGTTTAACAAGAAATATGTCATATTATTAGACAATACGAGAAATTATCAGTTGCATAGAACCAATGAATTCCAACTCCAATCAATGGGGTAAGAGGAAAATGAACGAACCAATTTCGAATTTTCAACACAAATATACGTGTAAACATATCGTATATAATGCAGCAAAACCAGCATATACGTATCATTTTGGAGGCCATAAAGGTACATTAGCACACATATTCTTGATTTGGATTGTATTGAATTATGCGAATCATTTACGACTACCCTGATTCATTTTGGAATATACTATGACAATTTACATCATCCTATAGATGATTGAAGTTGTAATCTTGTAGGTCTTCGCTCAATATGCGATTGGAAATATCTTTATATACGACATTTTTCGTAACAATATGGAAAGTTTAACGACTGATTTGGTCGTCTTCTGTGACTTGAGTGCAGGGCTCTCATATTCCGTCAGTTGAATAAAAATAAGATTATTTCAAAGAAATGCGTTTTTTGCTGTCAAATTCAAGTTTATTTCATACAATTCATTATTTGCCTGTTTGCTGAATTTTTTCAAAGTTCATGAAGTTATTGCAGTACCTAGATTTGATCCCCTGACGATACGATCTGCAGCTCATGATGGTTCCTCGACGCTATCTGGAATATATAAATTCAAGGGTATTTGCTTCAAAGGCATTAAACCAAAAGCAAATGGTATGTTTCTATAATTAAATTTTTTTAAATCGTAGAACACGTCATCGATGATCTAAAATTAGACTAACATTTTGAAGCCTCCTTCAATACGATTCCAATCATCGATGTCTCATTGACATAATAATATCGTTTATGTTGAACTTATTTGTATTCTTTTACGATTGCCAGCAAATACATTTTACGAAAATCAGACATGCGAATGGTGACATGCATATGTATACGATTGCATGCACATTCTTACGAATCAGTGCAGTTATATACGACTGTATAGCATAAGGTTGCCAGATTTTTTTCCTCTTCCATCCGGGCCTAGCAATTCCGGGCATTTAAAAAAAAAAACCTGGCAAAATCCGGGCATGGATTTCAATTTTTCAAATCCAAAAACCGGGCAAAAACCGGGCAAAATTTAGGTGTTATTATATATAAAAGCAAAGAAAAAATGCAAAAAAAAATTAAATTAATATTTTATTGATGTAATTGCAGACTTCCAAAAACTTTTTGGAGCACTTAAATATTTAAAGGTTTATAAAAGTAAATCAGCGAAATAATTTGAAACAACCGTTGAAAATTTCCATACCGTTAATCGATTTTGCTAAAACTTACTCAAACTCTTTGATTTTTTTTTTTTTGGTTTCTTTGTGAAAATTGTGAAAAAATCCGGGCAATATCCGGACTTTTTTCACGATATCCGGGCAACCGGGCCGGGCCGGACTTTCTCTAAATTTTGCATCAAATATCCGGGCAAACCCGGATAAAACCGGGCTATCTGGCAAGCTTAGTATAGCATATATGTATCTTCAAGTGGCAAGCAAAGTTGCGAGCTTATTTTCTGTTTTTCAGTTTACAAGATTTGTTTAAATAACGAGAAATGTCATTGTTTCAGACAAAAATATATTCACGAAATTTAAACGAATGTTGGAACAAACATTTATGCTATCACAGAGTGAGATATGCTTTTGAAAAATACTTATATAAAGCTTATGATAATTCATGAAAAAATTTGAAAAAAAACTGTGTGCCGGCGCACACTTTTTTCAGTTCAGTTCAGTTTTTTCAACTTTTACATCGTCCAATCTGTATTCTAGGTGGTTTCATCCCTTTCCTTCAATTTTTAGTACTTTTCTGTCCAATAGTTCTCTTTTTAAAAGAAACTAAGTGCAATTTAGTGGATAAAGCTAAAACTTGATTACTTTTGAGAGACTTAAAAGCGTTTTTAATGCAATTTCTGCTGGTAAAACCATACAATAACGAAGTTAAACCATCATGAGATTAATATTAAAGTATAATCGGTTGGAATAGATCGTAGGTTGCGAAGGGTACAAGATTACTCTTTTTAGGCTTTTAAAAACAGCAAAAATCAATGTTTTCGTTTTGGAATTTTTTTTTACATGGGAGCAGAATCTTGGCAAATCATTATATTTTAAACAAAACAACCAGAAAACACATAGAATAACATACTTGGGGTCTTACCATAGGCAGATAGGTTCTGGGATTCAAACTTTGGAACTTGTTTGAAATAGGGTTTTTTTATAAATTTTGTCGTCCATCAGAAATGCTCAGATTGTGCTTCACAACAATGCTTGATTTGAACTTTGTGGACATTTTTAATAGCGTTTGCATACTTTTCCACCACTCTTACCCACCAATTCTTTGAAAAATCTACGATTTTGTCAGCTATCAATTTGATAATGATGGTTTTTGGAGGAAACTGTGCAAGATATTTTTTTTCTTATTCTCTTGCATCGTAAATATCTCAAAAATGCCTGAATTTGAAATTTGAAGAAATAGGTTAGTTAGTAATTTTCACAGGCAACAAAATACTGTCAAAGCTTTGAATTACTAGTAAATAGGCTATAAGCAATAGAAAGTGTCCCATTTCTAAAAGAACTAAGCTTTACTTCGGGTAGAAATATTTCACCGCCGCGCTCAATGTGAACACTCTGGGAAGAACTTTTATTACCAACAGATACCTTAGTACTTATGTATCGCTGAACTAATCGACTGCAAGTACCACTCTTCCGCCATTTTATATTTTTTTCTATTTAAAATTTTAGAAATTTGTTTTGATAGAAAAATTTACTTTCTGCTAAGATCTAACACCTGGTTGTTTTGTAATGATAATATAAATCGTATTTCATGTAAAAAAAATCCTAATTTCGAATTATTTTAAGCATAGCACGACTAAATCTGTCAATCACGGCTGATCATCGTATATCGGTCGTTTCACGGATTATTTGCGAATTGTCGTACACAAAGGTCGAGTTCATATGTACATAAATACGAGTCTCTCTTCTTAATCATGATAATAAAATCATAATAAAATTATGCAATGCGTTTAAATACGATAAAGAATATGCATGGGCCGCACGTTGTAGGTGCAGATATACGCAAATGAGTTTAAAGAACATTCTATACGATATAATCTGTAAAGTAATATACGACTTCTGGTTGTCTGGGTGTTGCAGGATCCGATGTTTTCACTTGTTACGAAGGCATCAAATGTTTTTTTTTTTTTTCAAAATCGTGGTGTTAAAATTGTTTAACAAACGTTTCATAAGAAAAACCTATACAAAAAATAGTTTTTGCTGACGAAAATCCTTATTAGGCGTTGAATGAATCTTAAAGTTTTGATTAACAATTTTCACGAAAACTGTGCGAAAACAAGTAAAACTGTCGTAAAATGTATATTTTACAGCTTAAAATATCGTAAAATGCCTTATTTCGTCAATAAACCCAAGCAACCAGCAGTCCCATAAAACAGGTACAAAAAAAACTGAAATTTCTACCGAAAATGAATATTAAATTTTAACCAAAAAAAATTAAAAATTTCAAAAAAAACATTGAACACATCTAATCTTCACAATTCAAATAATCAACTGTGATGTTATGGTTTTTCAGAACAAAAAAATACCTGATGGTGGCTCTGTATTGAACATTTGTCGAACTAATCAATCTACAGAATGCATGTAAGCACAACTGCGGTGAATCCGTGGTGAAACATGGTGTATAACCAACAACAACAACAGTTATGTAAGGATCTTCTTAATCAAATTTGTAATACAATCGGCCTTCAATTGTTCAAGTTTACAATTTATATGGATAAATCAAGAACATGACCTCGACATCGCAGCCCATCGGCTATCAACTGTTAGCCACCACCGCAAAAGTCCTTGTCAATTTGCTAGAAAAATTCATCCCAATTGCGCTCGGCCTACAAGATAAATTTGCCCCAGCGGAAGATCGTTAGTAGCACTAAACCGGTCCAATAAACAGGAGAGGACGCCACGGTCGGCCAAAAGATAACGCGGCTCACAAACCGCATCCAGTAAATAATGGTTCCTTTGCCTTCTCGACAAGACAAACTTCCTCCCGCAAAGCAAAGTTCTCGCAACCAGAGGACAAGACACATCCTTTTCGGAGGGAAAATCTTTCGTTCGGAGAACTTACTCCTAGCTAGGTGAGCCCCTTCGCGAAAAGAAAAGATAAAGCTGCAAAAAAAAAAAGTTCCAGTGCGGAAAAGTGGAAAACCACCGAGAAACAGCCGTTTTCCTTTGGCTGGTTGCTGATGCTGCTGCTGCTGGAGGTAACATCCATCTTCCGGAACCCCGGTGAAGTTGTTGGCTTCTTCACGACGAAAGGCAAAGATTTGCTGTTCCGAGCGAGATATTCGTAAACTTCCAGCAGCAGGATATGGTGAGGAAAATTTGCTGGAGCTCCCGGGTGATACTATACGAAAAATAGCTCCCGAGAGCTGTTTGAAGGATGGTAATGGTTCATCTACTTACTATTTATATGTAGTAGATACCGAGGTAGTAACAAGATGAACCATCGCATCGCATCGCCCGTAGCTTTGGTCGTTATCAGTACCTACTAGGAAGGAAAAAAAATGCTTTCAACGGGCTGAGGCAGCGATTGTTTGATGGAACGATGCTAAGAGAAAAAAGAGCTAGATTTATGTCATTTGAAAACACATTTCGAATGATTTACGTGACATATGTTGGAAAAGAATTAGATTTCAAATGGCAATCAGAATCAAAACAATAGGGGAGAACGTGGAGACTTGATTCCATTTTCTTATTTTCAAAAAAATAGCAACTCACAGGGTGGCCACAACATTTTCATTTTGAAATTCCCGGTTTTTTCCCTGTTTTCTCGGTCGAAAATTGAAGGTTTTCCAGATTTTTATTGTCCATTTTCGTCGGAATGTAGCAAAATTTTCAACATATTTAATTGATTTGGTTGTTTCATATCACTCAAATCATTGAACACTAAGACGAATGCGATTCTATTTTAAAGTTTTCATCACATTTTCTTAAAATGATAAAAAAACATCCTTCACAAAATCGTTTGGGTTTTTAAGTTAGGTTTACTAAAAATTTTTTAAATGGTATGTCAGGACTTTTCAACCAATTATTCGTCATGTGACATTCTATCATTTTTTATAAGTTACAGATACCAAGTGTGTTAATACAACTCACAAAATCCACGTCTCTGAGAATATTCGAAACTGTTCTGAGGTCGTTCAATCATGTAACTCTTTCGTCACAGTAAATTCAGTTAAAAATATTGTTTCCAGAAGTTTTGCATTCAGTAATTATTTATTTATTTTTTTTTATTTACATAGTATTCCGTCTCACGACATAACTTGACGAACATAATTCCTAAAATTCACTCGGTTCATAGCAACCGTTCTCCAATTTCTCGGGCACCCCACGTTCGCCAGATCACGCTCCACTTGGTCTAACCACCTCGCTCGTTGCGCCCCCGCTCGTCTTGTTCCTACCGGATTCGTAGCGAACACCTGTTTTGCAGGACAGTCGTCCGGCATTCTCGCAACATGTCCAGCCCAGCGTATCCGGCCAGCTTTCACCACCTTCTGGATACTGGGTTCGCCGTAGAGTCGCGCGAGCTCGTGGTTCATCCTTCGCCTCCACACTCCGTTCTCCTGTACGCCGCCAAAGATGGTTCTTAACACTCGTCGCTCGAATACTCCGAGTGTACGCAGGTCCTCCTCGAGCAATATCCATGTCTCGTGCCCGTAGAGAACAACCGGTCTAATAAGCGTCATATACAGGTTACACTTCGTACGAGGGCAAAGTCTTCTCGACCGCAGTTGCTTGTGGAGTCCATAGTAGGCACGACTTCCGCTGATAACTCGCCTCCGGATCTCACGGCTGGTGTCATTGTCTGCGGTCACCAGTGAGCCGAGATAGACAAAGTCTTCGACTATCTCCAGCTCGTCGCCGTCGATCATGACTTTGTTATTACTGGACAAGCGGGTTCGGTCGGTCTCGGATCCGCAGGCCAGCATGTACTTCGTCTTGGACGTATTAATCATCAACCCAATCCTTCCTGCTTCGCGTTTCAGTTTGCGGTAGATCTCCTCCACCGCCGCAGATGATCTGCCGACTATATCAATGTCATCGGCAAAGCAGATAAGTTGACTGGATCTGTTGAAAATCGTGCCCCGCATTTCGCCCACCGCTCGTCGAATAACACCTTCTAGCGCCACGTTGAACATCATGCAGGATAGACCATCACCTTGTCGAAGCCCCCTGCGCGGTTCGAATGAACTCGACAATTCACCCGAAATCCGCACACAGCACTGCGTTCCATCCATCGTCGCCTTGATCAGTCTGATCAGCTTCCCGGAAAAGCCGTTCTCGTCCATGATTTTCCATAGCTCGTTACGGTCGATCGTGTCGTATGCGGCTTTGAAGTCGATGAATAGATGATGCGTAGGGACTTGGTGTTCACGGCATTTTTGGAGGATTTGCCGTAATGTGAATATCTGGTCCGTCGTAGACCGTCCCTCCATGAAGCCGGCCTGATGACTTCCCACGAATCTGTTTGCTTGTGGCGTGAGGCGGCGGAGTAGGATTCGGGACAACACTTTGTAGGCGGCATTGAGGACAGTGATCGCTCGGTAGTTCTCACAGTCCAATTTGTCGCCCTTCTTGTAGATGGGGCATATTACCCCCTCCTTCCACTCCTCCGGTAGCTGTTCTATGTCCCAGATCCGGACTATCAACCGGTGTAGGCAATCGGCCAACCTGTCCGGGCCCATTTTGATGAGTTCAGCTGCGATGCCATCCTTCCCAGCCGACTTGTTTCTATTCAGCTGGCGAATGGCTTCCTTAACTTCACTCATCGTTGGGAGTGGCTCCTCTTCGTCGTTGGCTACGCCGGCGATGTACCTTCCCCCACCGTCTTGATCTCCTGCATGTGCGCCGTTCAGGTGTTCATCGAAGTGCTGCTTCCACCTTTTGATCACCTCACGATTGTCCGTCAGGATACCCCCGTCCTTATCCCGGCACATTTCGGCTTGCGGCACGAAGCCTTTGCGGGATGCGTTGAGTTTCTGATAGAACTTTCGTGTTTCTTGGGAACGATGCAGCTGCTCCAGCTCCTCGAGCTCCTCCTCCTCCAGGCGGCGCTTTTTCTCCTGGAAAAGTCGGACTCGCTGCCTCTTCCGCTGTCGGTGATTTTCCACATTTCGACGGGTGCCTCTTTGCACTACTGCCGCCCGCGCGGCATTCTCTTCGTCCATCACCCTCCTACACTCCTCGTCGAACCAGTCGTTCCGTCGAGATCGCTCCACATAACCGATGACGTTCTCCGCAGCACTGTTGATGGCTGTTTTGATGGTATCCCAACAGTCCTCGAGAGGGGCTTCGTCAAGCTCGCCCTCTGCCGGCAGCGCTGCTTCGACCGATTGCGCGTAGTCTGCCGCGACCTCAGGTTGCTTCAGTCGCGCGATATTTAACCGAGGCGGGCGCCGGTTTCGCGTGTTGTTCACTACGGAGAGTTTTGGGCGCATCTTCACCATCACCAGATAATGGTCCGACTCGATGTTGGCGCCCCGACAGGATCTGACGTCGATGATGTCCGAAAAGTGCCGGCTGTCGATCAAAACGTGGTCGATCTGTGATTGAGTTTGGTACGGTGATCTCCAGGTGTACTTGTGTGGGAGGCGGTGCTGAAAAAAGGTACTACGTACGGCCATTCGTTTGGAGGCGGCGAAATCAATGAGTCTGAGGCCGTTTTCGTTGGTCAGCTGGTGCGCGCTGAACCTTCCAATTGTCGGTTTAAATTCCTCCTCCTGGGCATTCAGTAATTAATGGATCTTCAAGTGTAATATTAATTTTTACTAAAATTTATTTCACTGATTCACTGATTTTCCCAATTTTTTTTTTTTTTCAAAATACGGGGTGATTACGAACACTTGTTCATGAACTTTGTTTTATCTTTAATGTTTAAATATGTACCAATCAAGATCAAGATCTTGAAAATAACCCGTTATACACAACTTTATCAGTTTCCTAAAATCTGAGAATATAAGAATTTAGGACATGATTCCTTGTTCTTTTGTGAATCTAAAAATTACTCATGCCTAATTAAAGGTAAATTTTGAAAACCGTTAATCCTATCTAGACGCAGTGTTTAGATTTATCTAGAAATATTGCCAACACTAAAATTTTTACGTTACAATAATCTTAACAGCGTTCATTATGACACCAAATTCATCTGGGTAATTATAAACAGAAAATACCAAAAAAGAATAATTTCAGAAGAAGTTAACCCTACCATTTTCCGAAAATCTTGACTTTTTATAATAAGAAGACCAATAACCAATATACAATTACAATTATTACAATATACAATTAAGTTTTAGCACAGTTAAGTTTCGGACACTGAAAACTGTATCGAAAAGCGATAGTTATCGATACCTACTGTTTTTTTTGCCTGCAGTCCACGATCTACTTGATCGGAAATTTTCAGTTTTTCATGGTCGTTAGTTAACATGTGGTTGATGTCAATTGATTGATTTCCAAAGGAATATCCAGAATTTGCATAGATTGTGTATGCCACTCCTGAAAAGATTCGATATTTTCAGCACTCGACGTAATTATCCAACTGCTAAAGAAATCATGTTTTGCAACCTTGTTGTAATAAATTACTTATAAAAAACCATTCACTAATCGTTATTTTTGCATCGTTTCTATCTTCTGCATGCAGAACATGGAAATCATAATCTTTATTTTGAATTGTGACTTAAAAAGTTTAAAAAATATGAACAACAAGTTGCATTATCTTGATTTAAGTTTTAGGAATTAATTAACAGCATATCAAAATTTGAGATGAAGAAAAATTAAAAACATTTATTCAATTCAGATTCACCCATTGTATTTTTTTTTATTTCAAATTAAGGAATTTCAATTTTGAAATGAATATTTAAACAAAATACATAAAGAATTCAAAATTATGATATATAAATTTATTATAATAAAATTCTTATTTATAATTCAGCAGTTTCAAATGAATAAAACTTGAATTAAACTAGCTATACTAACTTAAAAAACGAACTTTAGAATCCACGAATTTCAAGCTCAAGATAAAATTTTGCTTTAAAATTGAAATTTCGAATTTCAAAAGAAATTTAAAAAGAAACAATGTTATTTTTGAAGCAGCCATAAATGTTTTTAAAAAAATCTAAATCCTCTACTGCATTTATGGTCTCGAACATTTTTTAAAATATTTTTAAGCGTGATTAAGTTCTGTAAATAATTGAAAAAATATTTATAATTTGAATAAAAGTAACTTGATACATAACACAGATCTATTTTTTTACAAAATAAAATATTTCTGCATTAAAAAAATTCTTAACGTTTTTATGGTTCATTCAGTAGATGGTAAGCTTTGTTACGCAGAAAAATGTGGATTAGATTTCAGTTAAAAAAAAATTACAGTTTATTGTTCAACATATATTCTATTTTGAGTCAGTTTCCTGGGGCAAAACTATGAACAAATTACTGTTCCGGTTAATGATAAAGTTAATAAAGTTAATGATAAACATATTTTGTAGTGTTTAATTGGAAACAACCCCTGTATCAGGGAGAAACATCTTATAAGTTTTTTCAAACATATGCTAAGCTAAGGCTAACTCAGGATTATGCAAAAACCTATTTGAAAAGTGTACGAATATGGTTTTGAAAATTCAAAGAGACTTAACAGCGAACATAATTTTTTTCAACTATTAGCTTAGTTATAAAATGCAGATTACAATAAATAAAGCCATTGTTTTTCGAAAAATGTTAATTTTGAAAGCACAATTTAAAAAAAATTATTTGTACCCCAGGATGGCATTTTTTTTTTCAAACAGTGCATTTGATAGAAGATAGTTTCCTTTTTAACCCAGCAATGTCAAATTTATTATTATTAAGCTACAAAAAAAACACCGTGCCGTGCTTATAGATTATTGTCTTGAGTTAAACTCTCGAATAAAATATTATCACTCGAAAATAAGAAAATAAGCATCTTTGAAAATTTCCAAATTCGAAACAATGATTTTACTTTGATTCGTTTGTTTTTCAGAATGGGGGTAGGCTTAATAGCGGCACGTTATCCAAACATACGGGAAAATTGTGCCTAACGCCTGTCCACGGAGAGGGTGGTAGGGGTTTAGGTCATGTCCACGTGGACATACTTATTTCCAAAATATTTTCTTGAAGTGAATAAATATTAAGATGTTTAAATCAAAACCTTACAATTGCTAAGTTTTCCAGTTTAAGTTGAAACAAAAAGTATCCACCTGAAAGCTAATGAGAAATATGATTATTTTAAAATTTAAACACTTTAACTTATTTTATGTAAGGAAATGCTTATTTGTTTTTTTTTCCCAAAATCAGCCATTTAAATAACAAAAAGGCAAAAATTAGTGCTTTCTTATTGTCAAATAAGATTTAGAAAAAAACAATTTTGAATCTGTCTACGTCGATATCCGTGGAGGGGTGTAGGGGTTTGTCAAATGTCCACGCTCGTCCACGGAGGGGGAAGAGGGGTCAAAAATCTCATTTTTCTGTCCACGTGGTATCTAAACGGCTCCATAGTTGTCAAAATCCCTATGATCAAATAAATTTAAAAAAAATCTCGTTCTTCGTGACAGTTTTTTATTCTGGGTTTCGGTAAAATTTGTATTTTTTTTTAAATTTATAGGGGTAGTTGAAGAGAGAGTAGTTGATAAATTCTAAACTTATGATATACCTCTTACACATTTTTTTATCTGTTCAATTCTGTCTTGGAAATTTAAATTATAATTCTGAATTTTGAATTTTGGGTTGAAATCCTGATCTTGGAACCAAAACTGAATTTTGGTTTCATCTTGTCAATTTTCCCGGTTTTGGGTCTAAATTCCCGGTTTTTTCCCGGTTTTCCCTATTCGATTTTCAATTCCCGGTTTTTTTCCCGGTTTTCCCGGTTTTCCCGGTTCTGTGGCCACCCTGAACTCACCCTCTTTTACAGACTCTGATAGCTTCGGAAAGTTTCTATGCATTAAAAAATACAATGATACTTGATCCCGTATGTGAATTATAAAAAAAAATAGTAGAGAGAAAAAAAAGTATTTTTTTAGGTTAAACAAGACTTGGTTCTTTATTTAAAGATACTTGATCCTTCTTCAGGGGTCCACAACATTTGTCAAAAATCAAGCAAAGGCGATAAATGAAAGGTGAATTGACAATTTTGTGGCAATATTACATTTTATTTTTCAGTTTTAAAGTGTTAAATATCGAGAATTCTGAAAATTTGTCTACAACTCTAAAGTAGGGTTACCATACATACTCTTTTAAAAGTACATGTACTCTTTTCCGATCCAGAAATCGGCGCACTCTTCTTTTTGTAAAATTTTACAAAATGTACTCTTTTTTGATAAGAGCTTTTAATCAGAAAAATGAACTTGTGAGTTTCAGTATATGAAGTGTTTTTACCACATCTTATACAAGAAATACAATTTACCAAAACTTTCAATACCTTGCCTAAATATCCCGTATTCATGAAGGTATCTTTGAATCGTTATTTACAGTTAACGCAATAAGCGCCTTTGAGTATGCAATTATTACCCAAACAGTTATCAAAGCGCACAAAATACTCAAAAGCTTTGTACCGCACAAATCTAGCACCTAAAGTCTCTTTTTGAAACCAAGTATTCGATGGGTTTGGTGTGGTTTGTCAGCATAACATCAAATACTAATTTTCCTTCGAATAACTCGAATAGAAATATTCAGTTCCTGACTCTTTTCAATCGTTGAAAAAAAATTATGAGAAAATTTATAATTATCAAATACGTGATACCTAAGCTTTCTAATAATTTTTCTGAGCGTAATCAGGATGGACAAATCCGGGGATTTTCCGGCAATAGATTTTAAAAACTCATTTAAAGAACCGAGCAATATCCGGGCAAATCTGACCAAAAGCCTTGTCTCATGAAAATGCAAGAGAAACAGTGAAAAATTATTTTTTAATGAGTAACATCAGCAGCGTTCAATTCAAATTTTACATTTCCAAAAAAATGTTAGCACGTGTATTTCGATGAAACAAGCTCAAAAAATCATATAATGTAAAATGTAGGCCGGGCATTTTCTTCTTTTTTGTCTTTGAAAAAGCACGCAATCTGGAATGATTGGTTATACCTATTACTCCCCACAAATTTTCAGTATATGAATGACTTTTTGAAATCTGTTTTTTATGAAGTTTTCCTTACTATTTTTGAATTATTATATTTTAAATCTGTTGTTATATTGTATTATTCCTTTACTGGGCACTGATTCTTACGTCCGAAGCTTCAAATTCTTGTTTTATTTGAAATTTCAATTCGCATTCCATTTCTGGTGTCTCTGAAATATTGATTTCAAATTTGTAAATTAGACTGTAAGTAAAACAAATTAAACCAACTAGCATTATGAAGTTTTATTATGGCATTTTTTGTGCAGCTCTTTTGATTACGGTTTTATTATAGCCATGAAAAATGCTAATTTCACCCATGCTAGTTTCACCCATTTGTGTGCAGGTAGTTTTGAAAATACTAATAAAGATTTTACTAAATATACTGTTTAAGTCGTTTTGAAAGATTTATGAATGCTCTCTTAAAACAACATAAATAACAAACTTAGAAGTTTGTTCCAAGCTTTCTTCTACATGTTTTCTAATATCACTCGGTGCTTGATTATAAAATCGAAATAAAACTTAGTGACAGTTATCGATAAAGATGTCAAAATAGGATACGCTCAGGTAAGATTGCACATATTTGAATTGGATTTTTCCCATTTGTACACATTTTTGATAAGTTATGTGTGTTGTTTTTTTAATTATAAAATTATATAGAAATCTTTGAAAAACTTCAAATTACCGGAAGTGGTAAGAATATCTTAACAATATGAGTATTGAGTGAAAGGGCCCAACTGATTGGGAAAAAATGTGTTGCTTGATGCCATCATCAATCCAAGATGGCGGCTTTCGCTTTTATTTTCAAAGCTGTAAATTACTGAAAATCGCATGAAACATCCACAACATGGATATTAGGTAAAAGACCAAAATCACCATGAAATCCAAGATGGCGGATTCCGCTTAACTTTAAAATGCTGTAAATCACTGAAAATCGCATGAAAGCTTCACAGTATTGGTATTGAGTGAAAGAGCTAAACTAGAAAATGTCGACAACGAAATTCGGCTCCCACTCGTTTAGCTATTTCACCTAATACTCCTTATTGTAGATGTTTCATTAGAATATCAGTAATTTACAGCTTTGAAAAGAAAAGCGAAAGCCGACATCTTGGATTAATAATGGCGTCAGATAGCGAAATTCGATTTCTTCTACTTTAGTCCATTCATCCATTACCCATACTGCTAAACAGCAATTCAAAGCTCAGTGACAGCCGCCATCTTGGATTTTAAGATGGCGTCTGATAACGAAATTTGACTTCATCTCTTTAAGCTCTTTAGCCCAATACCGGTATTGCGGGGGCTTCGTGCGATTTTTAGCCATTTACAGTATTTTAAAGTTCAGCGTAAGCCGCCATCTTGGATTTCAATGGCTTCTGATAGCGAAATGCGACTTGTACTCATTAAGCCATTTCCCTCAATACCCATATTGTGGGAGTTTCATACGATTTTCATTGAATAACAGCGTTTTAAACTTAAGCGGAGGCCGCCATCTTGGATTCGAATACGGCGTCAGAAAGCGAAATTCGACTTCTTCTAGTTTGTTCCTTTCACCTTATACCCATATTGTGGGTATTTCATACTATTTTAAGTCATTTATATCATTTTGAAGTTAAGTGTAAGCCGTCATCTAGGTTTTCAAGATGGCGTCACTCAACGAAATTCTTCTTTAACTCATGTTTTCATTCCACCGGCCATTCACAACCAATCCCTAATTAAAAGGTATTTAAAAAGTCTGTCCTCATTTACTGTATTAATGATTAACAACTCAGAAATGAGGAATCCAACTTACACGTGTATAATTTGAAGGGTTGCGAGAGAAACGTCAGAATTTTATCTTTTATATGGCAATCATTAAAACCTTTATACAACTTATAAGCATTTCTCCGACCATAATAAAGCTATTAAGCATATCATCGAAATGCAAAAAATTACGCCATGTTGATAAATTCACTATGTCAAGTATTGGAAAACTGTTTTCAGGCGCATTTTCAATCAATTCAATTTTTTTGCTTAGTCATTATATCATGTAATACAATTTTGTTTTTTTTTTTGGAATGTTTTTTAATTTCATTTTTTCCCATAAAAATAAGTATTCCATTAAAATTTCCTTATTCTAAAGGTTTGACGACGCCCATTTATTTTAAGATACTATTTTATACACATTTCACCTAAAATCTTGATCGGCATTAAAAAAAAGCTTAGAATATGTTTAAAAGATAACTTTTTTGTTATCGATTTTACCCGATCATTTCTCAATAATGCAATCATCAACCATCACGGTTGCTGGAAGGAAAATTAAAAAAAAAACTCCGAAAAATCACGGAATCGAAAAAAACAAAAAAGGTTAACATGTTTTATGAAAGCTTTGTAAAAGCTTTGGGAACAAAATTTCACAGCATAATGATTTTACCGAAGCATAAAAAACACTAGTTTACAAAATTTAAAAAAAAATCGTGAACTTCATCTACTGACCCAAGCTTTTAATGTAAAATCGGGAGCTTAATCCGAAGATGATATCAAAAGAATCGCAGTAGAACAGTTTTTGAGTTATGCGCCAAATATGAAATTTGAGAAAAATAAAAAAAAAAGTGAGCATCATTTTTGCGTATGATAAACAGTGATACTAGTGAAGTTGTGATAGAAAAAATAATAAAAAATGTTTTATTTTAGAGAATATTTTGTTTTATCGACAGTTTAGACTCAATGGTAACAATTTAAAAAATCTGATTTTATGTAGACTGCGAATATCAGTTCAAAAAAAGATTTCGAGGGGTTCCTTTTCAAACTCGGTTGAAAATTTAAGAAGTAATGGTTATTTTACTAAAACAATAGTATTTTCATTTTTGAATAATTCAACGAACCTCAGTGTACTAATCTTAGTATTGGAAAAATTAAAAATAATAAATCTCTCTAGCTCCTGGCTAAACTTGATCACTAAATTACCGGAAGGTCAAATGCCAAATTTCAGTAAGATCTGACCATAGAGAGAGGTTGCTTGAGTCTGTTGTTGCGTGAATGGGATTTTAAGGTATTTTGCACAAGAGTAGCAAAAAATACTGGTTTTTCATTAATAATTTTTATTTTCATTGACTGGTCCTCTGGTCTGATTTTAAGTTTATGGTTTTACTGTTCTAAAGTTTTTCCAAAAAGAGCTAATATTTCTTCAATGAATTTTTACCTTTTTTCATAAAATTATCTTGCAATCTAATTGCAGCGCCCCAAAATTAGTCTAAATTAGTTTTTCAGTTCTATGCACCCAAGAAAGCTGCGAATTTTGTTGCCGTATGCCAGTGCGTTAGTGTAAGCTTTGCTGGTATACATTTGTTTCTCGTCGATCGCCATTAGGTCACCTCGTTTACCACCGCGCTTATATTCGAAGGAATGTTTATGGTGTTGCCTAACTCCAGAGGCAAAAAGAAAAAAATAAAAGATTTTTTTTCAAAATTTCCAACAATAGCTGAAAGCCACATTCGTCCGGAATCATCTTCAAACAATATTTTCTCTGATACTTAGGTGAATATCTTTAACTTTTTTTGTTAGAATAACAACTTATTCTACTTGCAAAAACTAAGGAAGTATTTTTCCCAAAGCTTATATATTTTTTTCTTAAAGCTGAAAGCCACATTTGTCTGGAATCAACTTTAAAGGTTTTTTTTCTCTAATATTTTGGCGAAAATCTTTAGTTTTTTATTGCTACTCGTAAAAATTTCCTAAGTGTAAGCAAACACATGTTGTGTTGGGTATTTTCGGAGGTTTCCCGAGCGAAACCACTATCGTTGACATGATAAGGCTAAGGCTGTGTACAAACTTTATTAGAGAAATTTCGTTAACATTATAATTTAGCTGACCTTCAGTAAACTTACTTTAAGCCTTTAAGGCTAATCCCAACTAACTTGAAGATCACAAGTTTTACTTTCAATCATATAAATAAAGTAAGTTAACTAGGTTTATTCTATGATAAATTGGAACTTACGATGTAAGTATGTATAAACTGATAAAAAATTCAATAAATTTTTTGAAATGATATCTTGCACTCGTACTTATTTAAATACTCTGTCAATTCGATGACTTTCTTCTTTCCAATTAACATCAATCCCGTTTCTCCGTCTCTGACGTCTGCTGTCATCCACTTTCATTTCTGGGAAGATCGAGGGGCTTGTGGTACAAAGAAGGTGATGAACAAACACGCACATTATTACAGAACTCGTTATTCAAAAAGTTAAAAGAGGGATGAACGACATCCAGGTGTTAAAATCCTAAGGACCAAATAAATTAAAAAAACAAGTAAAAAGGTAAACAAAGCCTACGTCACTTGCCAGGATGTTTATGTATCCTAAGCGAGAATCGTAAACATCAGTTGGCAATGATTTTTTTCTCTATAGTTTTCGCTGTTGGTTGTTTGTTTGAAAATGCAACTGACGTCACGAATAGTCTTGGTTAAAATGTTTACAAAAATAAAAACTTTTACTAACACTTAGCACGGGATTTCCATCGCCACCTGAGATGTGTATACAGATTGTCAACGATCAGAGGGACCGTTCAAAGCTGCGGTAACATATTGTTTTCAAATATTTTGTCTTGTTTAAAATTTCCGGGATGATCTGGATGAAACAACAAAAATCTAGATACAAACCTAAAATGTCAAAAGAAAAATTTGAAAGATTTTAGTAAAAATCTAGAACTTATCACTATTGTAAACAATGGTGTGAATTGACGAGCGATTTTTTCAGTTGTTTTTATTGACATTAAAGTATTAATCTGAGATTAAAGTACGCGGGGTTTGGTTCGAAGTTTTGTATGAAAAATAAACAAAACATTGTACAACAAAACTAAATAATGAAGATTCTCTGGTTACAACTTTGCTGTAAGCCGTAAACCGATTGGAATACCTAGTGAGAACAAAGTTTTTACGTCCTTAACAGAGAGTAATCAACAGAAAGATCAAGCAAATGGAACCAAATTTGGCATGAGAAGGTAAGAATTAGGAAAAGAGAAAGGTTTCTATGATTTTTTAAGATCCCTCACTTTTTCCATATTAGAGAAAAAAATGTAGACTTCCGACAAACAATTATTGGGACAACTCAATCAATCAATAATCAAACAAATTTAATCAATTTTTCATGGGAAGGTAGGGTAAAACTGTACAAAACGCACCAGCTAAGCATAATTGCTATTTATAGCGATACCAATCATTTAAGAGCCAAATTGAAAGTTGACGACGATTCAAGAATGAAATTTACGTATTATCGAAAAGAAAAAATATGATAAAAACTCGATTTTGACTATATTTTTGTAAAAAAAACTAAAACAGCCAGAAAACAAACCGCGGGGTAGAATGCCAAAACTAGTGGACAGAACGCACCAAACAGGAAGGGTGGTAAGAAATAGAACAATGATTATACGGAATGTAATTATTGAAACACAAAACGTTTAATTACATGTTCATCGTATGTTTGTAAACTACCATTTTATGGCTAAAAATCATTAAGTATTGCTAAACTCATCGAAAAATTCGCTTTTCAAAATACACTTTTTAATATCCTTATAAATAAAACGCCTTC
This sequence comes from Uranotaenia lowii, assembly GCF_029784155.1. Classification (NCBI taxonomy): domain Eukaryota; kingdom Metazoa; phylum Arthropoda; class Insecta; order Diptera; family Culicidae; genus Uranotaenia; species Uranotaenia lowii. Next base: position 296,241,002 of record NC_073692.1, read on the forward strand.
AAGTAGGCAACGAAATTCAATTTTTTTAACTGATATAGTAATATCGCGGCAAACATGGCGGCCGATAATTTTTTCGAATCGAATATTGGTGCACCGTTTTACCTCGAACGAGGATGAAATTTGTAAAAATTATGCATTGTTATCCTAATTTGGGAGTCAGCAAATAAAAAGAATGGCATTTTGTTTTGATATTCGGGTTTTCTCAAAAGCTAAAAGCATTCAAAATTTGAGCGTAAAACACGTGGTCTTGTGGGCATTCTGCCCCAATTTTCATATGATTGATTTTTGATAAAATTTGTAGAAAGTTAATAAAATACCACTAAATATTTATAGTCTTCCGAAAGTGCACATGAGTGGTAAAATGATAAGCTGTAGTTTGGTCTGATTGCGCAGGCTGTTTTACCATAAAACCTTATATGTTACTTATGAAAAATTACAAGTTTCACGCTGATTCCATTAATTCCTCTGTTTCTAAGAACTAAAGTAGATTTTGTGAACTTTTCATCTATTGAATGATGAAAAAGCTTGTTTGCTACAATAAAAATGAAGAAAAACATCATTCGAAGCCGTAGGTTACTGTATATTTAAGAAAGAATGACATGGGCCATCTTACCCCGCTGGTGCGTCTTGTACAGTTTTCCCCTACTTAGGCACAAGAAATGTTTCTATTTTTGAGTTGTAAGGTAAAAGGTGACGAGGAAGGCCCTCATATTCTTTTTATCATTGCATAACTCATGGCCTTTGATAAGTTGATCAAATGGAACTAATTATTCTTCGATTACTTAAAAACCTTTCAGTGAAGGGAAAGTAAGGAAGGAGGAGCCCCTTAAACTTTCGTAGCATTTACCTGTGAACAAATCAAGCAAAAGGAACCAAATTTGGCATGAATGGGTATTTGGGTTCGTAAAATGTTTCTCATGGGAGAAAAATGATGGTGGAGGAAAGACTTTCCATACAATTTGTTTTGGCATTACTCGAAAGGTAAACAAGCAAATAGAGCGAAATAATTCATGGGAAGGTATTTGTATATTCCAGGAAATGTGTGTATGATTATTAATTATCTCTCCCTCATTCCAGTGGGTTGATGTGAAAGAAGGACTATAGGGCACCCATATATATTTTTTCAGCTTAATTCAAGAACTTGTCAAGGAAATAAAAACAAATTTTGTATGGGAGAATATTTGGGTACAAGAAATGTTTCTATGATATGGAAGGAGTGAGGCTTTAAAACAAGTTTATTGGATAGAGAAAGATATTTTTATGGGTATTCGATAACAGAGTCTGAATTTGAGATTTTAAACAGTTATTCAAGCACACATTTTAGATCAGTTTTTTGAAAGAGACGATGCAATCATTTTAGAAAATTTAATTTAATCATCTTCGCATAGCAGTTTGTAACATTTGTAACAGTTGCAGCTTTCATATTATAAAGTTGCATGTTAATGATGTTGGAATTAAATTTTGAATTATTTTCAAATAAATCAAAATTTTAATAAATTTCCCATAAAAACAGATTTACATACCTCTCTCCTATCCTTAATAATTTTTGCTGTCATATCTTGTATCATCTAACGGTCATCAAAGGTAATGCGTGAACTTACGTCTAAAGAATACCACATTTTTAGAGCTATCAGTCCATGTACATAAAAGTTGAAACAAAATACCCTAATCTTGTCATTCTTTCTCTGACTCTTTTCAGGTATGTATTGTGAACTCGTCTTCTATTGGAACTTATACAACTGGAGAAAGAATCATCATCATGATTATCGATCTGTTTCCTTGGCAATTTGTTGATGAAAACCTATATCAGACAAAAAACTGAGTAAGTTAATATTTGGTATCCCGATCAGGAGGGAAAAACTAAATTATATCAAGATGAGATATTTCGATACTAATTTTTTTCTATCTAAATGAATTATAATTCAGTACTCGTAGGATGTTAAAATATCTCAAATTATATCAAAAAATCTATGCAATCATAGCTAAATTATATCAATTTTAGATATGCTCCTTACAAGATTATATCTCGTTCAGATAGCATAGTTTGATATTGGGCAGAACAAAACCTATCAAAATTATAACTTATCAAGATATGAGTGCTTCGAGAAAATTTTCCAGTGGAATGTCAATAAGCCACAGTATTTGCTAAAACCATTCCCCATTTTTGGTTTCCCAAAACTTGGATTCAATTCTATGAATCTGTTGAGCGAAACTCATAAACGTACGGTTTGGGCCATTGACTTCGATGTCCGTGTTTCAGAAAAAGTTGTACGTATATCAAAATAAGATATAATCATTTTTTTTTAGGACAAACCGAAAAAAATCTTGATCATTGAAAATGAGCTCAACCCCATTCAAGTCTGTCAATTTATTATAATATATACGTCAGATTGCAGAAACTTAAAATCGAAAATTTGTAGTACTTAATTATAACTGAATCAAATGTAAATATCTTGGTGAGATACGCTTGAGTTATTATTTTGATATGCTCTCCTGATCGGGATACCTACATCATCAAACTGTTTTGGCCCCTCAAAAAGTTCTTTCTCCTGGAGATAAAAATTCCATAAATCAACAAAAACACAAAAGAAATTAAGACACTTGTTGTGCCCATCTTTATCTTCTTCCCTCCGACCACCAATCTTTTTCTGCTCGATACGCACCGTTTGGAAAAATCTCGGCAGCAGCATAACAAAAACATAAAGTCACGTGTAGAAAGCAGACATCGACCAAGAAAATTCACACATACAAGTTCAAACACAAACACATAAAAACACACGCACCTCTTCTGAACTGAAAGAAAAACACTCCGGCCAGCGCATCAATCTTGTTTTTGCTGCTATTTTTGAAAGAAAAGGAAAATGAAGCGAAGAGCTAATACTGAAGCTGCCTAGGTTGTTGGAAGGATGCATCCACGGATGGACCTTAGAATGGAACGGAACGGAAATGGGAATAAGCTCAGGAGCAGGAGAGTCACTTTTTATTGTTCGTAAACAGAGCATAACAAGCTGTTGGGTGCGCGTGTAAACAGTCTTGTTCCCTCACGTAGCAAATCGCGCGGATTTCTGCCGGTCGCCATGTACGCCACGAAACCACCTGGTGATCCTCCTCTTCTAACCGTGTGGGTGGAGAGGGGGTGGAAAATTCTTTGTGATTTAGTGAATGGTAGCGGGTGGGCGTGGGTGGGCTGGTGGTTTGTGGCGAAAGTCGAAACAGATGTTTTTATTTTCGGTGCCTTTTTACTTTTTCTTGTGCCTTCAGCAGTGTAACAACCGAGGGACCAAGCTGTGTGGAATCACACTTTCCGCGCCAGCAGAACAAAGTTTGTCTTTATGAAATTAGTGGTTTCTTCACTTTTAAAACTCTTTGGTGATTTGGGAGATGTCGCGGTTGAGGCTTTCTTTATCTCTCTCGTTATCGACATTGAATTGCAATGTTAGCTTTAAAAATTTTGGGAGATAACTTCATTGTTTATCGGTTAAATGAGTTTTTTCCATCCAAATAAGTCCAAAAAGTCTTTAAGTCAAATTTTGCTAGCATTTTTTAGACTTGGACTATAATATGGTTCAACTGTCGTATATAGGGCTTTATAACTTTTTTTTTCGATTGGGTTTCCAGTAAAAGTATTGCTGGTATTTTTTCATATTAATCTAATTTAAACCACATTTTCAATAATGTCACGTTCATTTTGACCAATGAAACTTCTTGGACACAAGGAGATATGAAATTCGACAAAAGGAATTCAAAATTGACTAAATAATTTAAGAAACACAATTCTTCAGATTTAAAAAGCATTCTAACTAGAAATGGCAGGTCGGAATCCAAATATCTATGATATAACCTATCCTTTTTTATCGAAACCTGATGTTTTTTTCTATCCTTCTTAACACTAAACATACCGACACTTTGTATATACCTATTCATACCGCGAGCGGTCAAATGACGGTTTACACTGTTTTCGCTGAAACTTTCTTGTTTTTCAACCGATTTCTTTAAAATTTATAGTTTTGAAAAGCCTATAATGTGACTCAAATATGTTTCTCAGACAATTTTCAGTCACAATCAATTATTTTAAAGTTATGTTAAGTCCAATAATTTTTTTATGAAAAAATATGCTTCAGGAAAATTGCTATAAATCTTTTCATCAGTGCTCGAAAAAAATTTCACTTAGTGCATGAGAAAGCTGAAGTTAGAAGCTATATGTTGCACATACGGAAATTTTTATAAATTTTTTTTAAGATCATGCCACAAGCCAGAAAAAATGTAAAAAAGTTGTGTAAAACCCGTGCTTTTCAATCAATCAACAGCCAAGCTGTTCTTGTTACAGTAGAAAAATTTCAAAAAATGAATTGGAATGTTGACGTAATTTGTCACATTTTGGCATCTTTATATTTTTAAAATACGAAATACATAATTTATGACGAATTTTCAAAGGTAGCTGTTTTTCAAATATTTCATCAATTCGGATTTTTGATACAATTCCTACACCTAAATTCAGCTTTGCATTGGATTTTGAGTATGTTATCGTAAGGTTTAGGCAAAAAAATTATATGCAAAAGAAAGAAAATTTCATACCGGCTCTAGTGATGTAACTACATTGGCGGTGCAATGCTTGACAAAATAAATTTTAAAGAAATCGGTTGAGAAGCAAGAAAGTTTCAGCGAAAACAGTGTAAACCGTCATTTGACCGCTCGCGGTATGAATAGGTATACCACATGCGTTATTCGAAAACCACAATACTTAGAAAAATTTAAAAAACGCAAAAATACTTGCATTTTGAAAATAAAAATAGTCCTGTCGTTAAATTTGCGAAAAAAATTATATAAGGTGTAATCATCATTCAAAGTTCAAAAACCGTCATTTGACCGCCTCCGGTACGTTTAGTGTTAAAGATGTAATATTAGAAATAAGCCGGTTAGCAGTTTCAGAAAAAGGTATAAATTTGAAATAAACCGGTGAGCGATTTTCATAAATAAGGTTTATCAATTTTGATTTTTGTAACGAGTTTACATAAATGAAATTGGTTATTAATTAAAGAAAAATTGTCAAAAAAGTAGTGTTTTTGAACAAATAATGTGATTGACTCTTTTCAAATAGTAATATTGTTAAAAATTATTGTTTTCACCTATCTTCAAAATTTAAAATATTTTCGAGTCGAATGTTGGGATTAATTGATCATTTGAATTGAAATACACGAAAATTTACAGTATGGATAGTAAAAAATACACATATTTTGAAAACATACTTTCAAATTCCTTATGTAGGGGAGATGAGGGCATAATGGGCACCTTAAGGAAAATGCTTATTTAACCATAGAGAACAGCTGTAATATGTGAATTACATCATTGTTTCGTGTTCCGACATTCAAATAGTCTATTGTCTAATTGGATGAAACTTGAAAAAGTAGATAAAAACGTTTAAAAATGCATTTTAAAAAATTTTGCCGAAAGCTGAAAACCAGTCACTGTAGAGGCATAATGAGAAACCCCCCGAGGCAGTATGAGCACCATTAATGAAGGCATAATGAGCATTTTCTGCCGGGGAATCTAGCAGCGAATTCGACTCGATGAAGTCAATTGAGTAATAGAGCTACAGCTCAACTTGTATCGTCTGACGATTTGGCCTATTGGTTAGATGTCGGAGAGATAATCAGTAGGCTCGAGTTCGATTCCTGGTGGAGGTGATTTTTTTTTCTTCATTTATCATTTATGATCATGATTGCACTAAACGGTGAGGCGTAGATTCATCAAACAAAGCAAAATCAAAATAATCTAGGTCTGTTTGTAGAATTCAAAGAATTAACACATGTTCATACATTATGTTTCTGGTGTTTTGTTTGACGAATGATGCTTTGATGCTATTAGCCGTATAATGTAACAATAAAAAAAATCAATCATGAATGGTATGTGCAAAAAAAAACCCCCTCGGACAGGAATCGAACTCGAGTCTACTGATTACCTCTCCGACATCTAACCAATAGGCCAAATCGTCAGACGATACAAGTTAAGCTGTAGCTCTATTATTCAGTTGACTTCATCGAGTTGAATTCGCTGCTAGATTCTCCGGCAGAAAATGCTCAATATGCCTTCATTGAAAGTGCTCTGTTCGCCTCTAGTGAACAAATTAAAGTAAAAACGCGTTTTACAATTGATTAAAGTGAAAAATCAAAAATTTTATGATGCTGAAAATTTAGAAACAATGTGTAGATCATGTTGCAGTGCATACATTTCAGATCAAGATGATTTAAAGGTCATAAAAGCTTATTTGGTGGTGCTCAAAAATTATAATATTTTCGTCACTTGAGAACCTTGCTGGTTATTATTTAATATTTCTGTATATATGAAAAGGATATTTCTTTTTTGGTGAAAAATTAATACTATAGGTAGTACGAAACAAGTCCTCATGAAAATTTGTTTAAGAAAATACGTACTTATGTAGAAAAATGGACTTCTCATTATGCCTCGGGTGCTCGTTATGCCCTCATCTCCCCTAAAACTGTTTTTGATAAAATTGTGGTCATTCTTGAGGTTCTTGTTTAGTCAATAATTTCATTTGTACATATGTAAGGTCTACTGAAAAAGTATTTCTAGTGTATCACTTGACAATTTAAAACCTATTACCGGAAAATAAATCAAGATATGAATCTTACAATCTTAGCTTGAGATCGGATAGATATATAAACAATAGCGGAGAATGGGGAAAATGGGGAGACCAATCCTATTTTTTGTTTCCTCGCCAACTTCTCAGTTTCTGACAGCATGAAATTCTAAGTTTCTATGCTCCAAATTAAGACGATTCGCGATCCCTTTGATCAAAAGTCGGGAAACTTTTATAATCATAAACCCAAAATATTTTTGCGTAGGTTTCATAACTTTACGGCGAAGAACTTATATATTAAATCACCTTTTTTTGGCAACCTCTAATTTATATTCATAGTATAGGGAAGAATGAGGATATTTGATTCCTTAGAAATATCTCGAATCTGAAATGTCTTACAAAGATCAAATGTTCTAGAAAAATGTGCCAAATGGAGCAAAACAACAATACTAAAAAAATTTACAAAATTATTTTTTGATTATCGAGCTTTTTATGATAAATTTAACCAAATAAAACAAGAAGATCTTTTTTCATCATTTTAAAATGTTTCTTACATGAAAAAACTACAAAAAAAAAAATTCATTCCAATATATCAATTGTAAGAGTGTATTATGACCTTCATAATGCCATATTTTCAAAACAATAGAAAACTTTTAACTTTTTTCAAAAAATGTTGTTCTAAAAATCTATCCAAAAATTATCTAAAAAAAGGGCTTATTTTCTCTTAATTGTAGTAAATTGCACCTTTAAGCATGAAACTTCTTGAGACAAAGAGTTGAAATGGGTTGAGACAAAGTTATGAAATTTTCTTCTTCTGACACTTATAAATTGTGAAATGAGAACAAACATGACCAAAATAGTTAATTGATATTCTATCTTGGGTTTTTGTTTGATTTTTTTCCAAGTATTAGGGCTTCCGGAAAAAAAAGGATCAAGTCTCCTTGAATAGAGGATCAAGTATCACCAAACTTCAAAAACATCTCAATTTTTCACTCGCACGAAAATGCTTCTAGTTCATCTGCGGGTTCAAGTATCGTTCTCAATTTTGAAGCAAAGAAACTTGAAGTTTCACGTAAGAAGAAAATATAAAACAGTACGAGTTGTAATTTTTTTTCTAAAAAAAATATGTTGAAAATAAGATCTATTAAAAATCGAAATAACAGTAACATAAGTACATTTATAAATAATCCCACACCCATATATATTAAATCAATACATTTAAAATTGAAACCCATTAGGGTAAAAATTTGGGTTGCTGTAACAAATGATAATATTAATTATAATAGTGGAATAAACAAAAATTGAAATTTAAAGAATAAGAATATAAGTGTAATTGAAAACATTCTACCATTGCGATTTTCAAAAATGATGTTGTTTCAAGCTCGATACCATTCTTTTTTTTTAATTGGCTGATAAATCGAGTCATTCCAGGAATCAAGTTTCTTCACTCTTCTCTAATTATTTATTTCAAACTATTTCTGAATCTGCTGTTTGGTGTATTTTTATGGAATAGTAATGTTTGAAGTCTTTTTGTTCTTGTTTTGTATATTGAATAATTTCTGGTGGTGTTTTTTTTTTAATTTCCCGAATACTGACCGGATTTTGTGTTGAAATTTTTATTATCAAATACTCGTATTTTCCCAGGTTTTTAAAAAAAGCCCGGCCTGGATATGTGTGGGTAAATTGTGGCAACCTTTTCTTACACTGACATTGGAATACTCCAGTACAATAAGAGCTTGAAATTCTACGACGAAATTGAGTTAAAACTGTACATTCATAGTCAATTATCATATTAATTAAACAAGTTTTTAGTAAAAAAAATTTAGAGTTTTATTCAATTTTTGATTACTATCTAAAATACTCTCGTCTACAATCATCTACTTTGCGAAAACAAGCTGATTCCGTGCAATCATGGTGAAATTCGATTTTCATTTCATAACTACACAATGTATAGTAGTATAAAAAAAAAGTTTAAAAATATTGTGTAAATAACAGTAATACCTAATTAAGTACCAGCTCAATAGTTTTGATTCTTCTAAAAAAACAAAATCTGATTCTATTTAGTGGACCCTAACAGGCAAAGTGCATTTTTTTTTGCTGGATAACTCCGGTAAACCAATTAAAAATCTTAAAATTATAAATTGTTCAACTTCAGAAAATTTCAGTTATCTGGCAGAAGACATTCCTTAAATAATGTATTGTATTTTGTCAAAACCCAGAAGTTAATTAGCATGAAATATTTACTTTTTTATCAAAATTTATCGTAAGATTTCAAATCGTATTGCAGGCTTCCAAAAAACCTTTTATATTTATTTTAAAGAAACTTTGGACAACACAATTTTTTTGTTTGATTTGCCATGAATTAATAAATCCGGGCATAATCCGGAGATTTTTCAATGAAATCCGGTCAACCGGGCCGGGCCGGACTTGAAAATGTATTCGAGTCCCTGGGTGTGGACGATTTATTACTTTTTGACTTAGAGATTTGAAATGTGGTTGTTTTTCAGTCAAAAGGAATTATTGCGGAGAAGTTGCATTTTTTCCACTTACAATTCAAACTGGATAAAAAACAGGTAAAAGGTTGTAAGAAACTTGTTCATTGTGTTAAAAATTGTACAAATTTTAATATTCTCAGAGGGAAAATAAAAGAAATCCAGAAGAACCTTTATTTTATTTATCAAGATCAATTTTCAATTTTTTTATCATCCTCCACACGATTCGGTGTGACAGTCGGAATGAAAACTACCAAAATTCTTTGGAACCATCACTCAGCATATTAAAGCTCGTTCTCGAGACACTTCCTAAATTTGGGTTGCTTCTCATTCAGGGCATATCCGAGTATTTATAGGTAGTCGTCAAACACCAGCAAACATAGATCCGACCTTCAGCAAAAATGGATTCGATGTTTTGGGAACCTAAAAATCAATCTGACAATAAACCGCAATCAGGGTATTTGAAAAAAGCAAATCATTTTCGTTATTTTCATATGTTTAGTTGGAACTTTCCTCACAAGAAGTGTCTCCCTTTTTTTGGGGTAGTGGGGTATTATTAGAGGTATTAGGTTATATATTTGCCCTTATTTAAAAGGAAGGTTAGGTCGAGCAAGATAAATTCAACAGAGTCAAAATTATTTGAATAATTTTTTTTCCTAAAATTAGATTTTTTTGCAAGGTTTGTTTTGAATTTTGTTTTCTGATCTCAAAGCTATGTTTCAATTTCTCAAATTTCATTAACTTAATTTACTAAGCACTACTACTTATCTTATCTTAATTTTTGCTTCATGAGAATGTTAATTCTTAACTTTATGATACCTTTGTTTATTCAATACTCCTGTTCTGTATTGTTATTCCTGAATGTAATGAATTTTTCACTTTTTCAAAGCTTAGTTTTGAATTTCAATTGCAAATCTAATATTTAAACCGTCATTCAAAACATATTCATTTGTTTCTTGAACACGCATACATTAAATGACTATTAAAAATTAATGCCATAGAGATGACATTTTTTTAACAAAAATGTTTTAAAATATAGTCATAATGTGATAGATAATAATTTTTTTTTTTTTTAATTTTTCGTTGACAAAGTAATGTCGTTATCTCGCTCCTCTTCTAAGATTGTTTTTCCTGATCACCAACACCCCGTTTAATCGCATTTTGCGCTCCCTTCAATGTTTTATTTTGTAAGGCGGGGTGAGTTCGTAAACTAGCGAATGGTAAAAATGGGTTAATCCCACTTTAAATGGTTTTCTGCATCTGGAAGCAGCCATATTTTTTCCTTCTTGTTGCTCATCTTCCTCCATGCTGTTCTGATGTTTTTCGCCACCTTAACATTCACGAACATTACCGCATTTGCAGGCAGGGGTATGCATGGTGCCTCAAAGGGGTAGGTGTGGTGTGGTTCCATAACAGCGACCCCGAGTTGTAAAATCTCAGAGTGCAGCGCCACTTTTAACGAGGATGCTACTTTTGCAATTTTACTGGTGTGTTTTTTTTTTTGCGTTTACTCCGCACATTATTTTCTACCTCCCCCTGGTTCAATGTTGGCATGGTGTGGTAAAAATTGCAACGAAGCGTCGTTATTCAAACTGAAATAAAAGGGGCAACTTGTAACCAACACCATCAGGTGACTGTGGATGGCTGGAAGTAAAATGTAGTAAAATCGAATGTAAAGATGGAATGGGGAATGCAATTTTTTGCACCTTCTTCTTGAGGCGGAATTGCGGTGCTGAAGACGCATTTTCCAACTCGTCTCACCGTGAATACTTTGTAACCAAACCGAAAGAAGGACTGCGATGAGGGCAGGAAGCTGCACTTCGTTTTGTGCACTTTCCTGCAATGGGTTCTCGGTAAATTGTAAGAAAAATCCATCGACGATCGGTGCCTCGGACAAAGAACCAGCACTTGGCGGTGGTGTCCTGGACTCGCAGATGAATGGAATGGAACGGAACGATTCCTCCCGGTGTGTGGTGCTAATATTGGTCTGTTACTTTTGTGACCTGGTACCTACATTGAGAAACCGGGGAAAAAATCGAGAGAAAAAAACAGCTGCCGGTTCTTAAATGTTCGTTCGGTGAATTGAGCTGAGCACTTATGGGTTTCTATTGGTTTTGACTTTTATTCTTGCGGAAACAAAGTGTATTTGTAGAAGGTATTTTTCTTGTAGATGGTCTGATAATACTCTCACTGTTAAATTCTTTAGACTATTTTCAAGACTTCACAACGTTTCTTGCCGAAATATCGAAAAAAATCAATTTTCTTACAAAGTTTTCACATTATGTATATTCTTCCACATCCATCTCAGTTCGCTCCAAAATTTTGCATAATCAACTATGATGATAAGCATTTAAAGCCAGATCACACCAGCAGTGAAAAATTCCTACTCCTTAACATAGGAAGAGAAATTTAAAGCGAGCAAGATATTACCGAAACACAAGCAATAGCAATTGAGGAGGAGAAAATCAGTAACGGAATTCTTCCGGGGGGGTCAGAGTTTTATGACGCGAGTTCGTCATAAAAACGGTACCGAAACTTATTATCGCGGCTCGTTATCATCTGCATAACATTTCTGGCATATTTCCCGCTATAGAACAGCTCACTAACCGAAAAATCGATGCGACATGAGAGAGAAGAAAAAAAATATTTCCAGATCCATACTAAATTCAATTTGGGTAGTTCGTGTTACAAAAAAAAACGAATTCAAAATAAACATAAGTTCAACATTCCAAAATTCTTCTTTGAATATTGATTATTTAAGTGGAGGTTTCAGGAAAACACGAATGTCGCTTTTGCTTTATCATCAAAAAATGTGCAAAACTGACATTGTTGATTAAGATGTAGTTTTGAGTTTTTTTTAGATTTCGCAAGTATTCGAAAAGTTGTTTATGATTTTTGACAAAAAAAAGTCATTAGGTAATGTAAATTGAAAGCTCGGGAATAGATAAGATGAAAATGTTTATTGAAAAAACGAAAAACTTCGAACCCACATCTATCGCTGTTCTGCTAACTTTTATCACGACGTCAGTTTTAATCCAATCTATTCCCTGAAATTTCTTATTACACTGATGTACTAATTTTTTTCACAAATACCTATCCCAGACTGAGATTGGGAGAGTTTTGAATTGAGATTCGAAATTATCGTAAATTCAAGATAATGCTCAATGGCATCGTTGATAGGATGAGCACAGATTTGCAATGCTATGCTCAGATTGTTTGAAAATAGTCCCGGCTCCGGTTAATAAGACAAAGAGACTGGAAAAGCGCAGATTGTAAAGGCTGTTGCACTGAGTGTTGTTCTTCCGATAAATAAGACGTAAAAACTGGAAAAGCGCGGGTTGTTAACGCTGTTGCTAAGATTATTTGTTTCTACGGTTAACAAGACGGAGAGACTGTTTTGAATCGGCCTTCCGGTAGAAAAGACGGATTAACTTAGGAAGCACAGATATTTAAGGCTGCTGCTGCTGATTGTTTGTTTTGATTTGTTTGTTAATGTTTTTATTATTAACGATTTCATTGAGAATAGAGGTGAGATGGAATGTAGTGATGAGACTGCCCTAAATTTGTATGGGGAATTTCAAACTTGTGAAATGTTATACGCTGCAGGCTAAAATTGATCCTCGCCCTTGTACAAGTTCTAATGCCAAATTTGGGCCAGTTCGGATCACGCTCTACGAGCCTAAAGTTGGTATGAGATTTTGAAACATTTTGTTCGGGAGCAACATGAAAATCCAGTTTTTCATCAATAACTTTGGTCCCCTTCGGCCGATTTTCAAGGAATTTCTTGAAGCCTAAACTATGACGAATATTTCATCCAAAGACTGCATTTCGATTCGAGTTAAGATGAAAAAGTTATTGGGCTTCAAAAATGGGATAACTTTTTTAATGTTGATATTCGTCACTGTGTATCGTTAACATTGATGAATATCATTCTTTAAAAAATAGCCTATTTTCAAAGCTTGATAACTTTTTTTAACTTAACTCGAATCGAAATGCAGTCTGCAGATGAAATATTTGTCAAAGTTTGGGCTTTAAGAAAACCCGTATTTAAAAGAAATCGGCCGAAGGGGACCAAGGTTATTGATGAAAAACTGCATTTTCATGTTTCTCCCGAACAAAATGTCTCAAAATCCAACACAGACTTTACGCTCGTTGAGCGACCCCTTCCCGTGAACCGATCTAGCCTAAATTTGGCATAATATCTTGTACTAGGCCTATGATCAATTTAAGCCTAATAGTACGTCTCGGTGGTCGAGTGGTTAGCGTGGTAAGACGGTAATCGCTGTCCACTGATGGCATGGGTTCGATTCCCATCTCGGTACTGGGTGTTAAATGTTAATCTTAAGTTGTCCACGTCATTTATTCAGTCTGTAAAGCCTAAATCGGTGTATGTCTTTATAAAAAAAAAAAAATAAAATAAAAAAAAAAAAAAAGCCTGCAGCGCATAACTATTTTAAAAGTTTGGTCATTTGGAGAGCTCTAATGTAATTATTAAAAAATAAAAGTTTTGAAAATAAACAACACAGCTATGTGGCAACACTGTAAGAGACGCAACAAAATGTTAACAAAAACACAAATAAGTCATGAGTTTGACAGTCGTGTTTGGGGAATTTTAAATTGTGATTCGAAATTATCGTCAATTTACGACACCATCTTTATGTTGCATTAAAAAAGTTGATACTCATTTAATAATACTTTTAATAATAATACTTGAACAAATTCAAAACACATGGAAAAGTAATATGGTGACGCTTTAAAATCATTTCCCAATCCAAATCTATTTAGAGCGTGTAATTTATTTTAAGTATCGTAAATTAATTCGCTAACTCCTTCAAATTTGCTTTTGTTTATCAATCTGGCTACCACTGAAAACCAGTAGAAGGGAAGGCAAAACAAAATTTAAAGAAATCGTGTTTAAACCATATCCTTCCCCGATTTTTAGCCCGGGGGGGGTTCTGGTAGTTTTTTAAATTTGACACTCCTGACTAAACCGCTTTTCATTATTGACGATTTTTCAAATGCAGCTGTTTTTGTTAACATTATATTAATTCCCAATTTCTATGATTCATTTACATTTTCAATTCCTTAGAAGTTTCCTTTTTTACGTAGATAGCCCCGTTACGTAAAACTCCTTCCGTAAAATACTGAAAATTCAGGTAAATTTGTGTGTAAGAAAAATCTAATATCTAAGATCTTTGGTAATTTTTAACGACTGATATTTTTTGGTTCTTTGTTTTCTTATTAGCATTTCAGTCTTTAGGAAGTAAATTACAGAGTTTTACTGCTTCCTAAAGACTGAAATACCAATTAGAAAACAAATCCACCTTTCAAAAAATTCCTGCTGTGGCTGGTACTGGTGATTGATTGAAATACAAGACTTTTTAAAACGTTTTCAAATTTTTCGGCCATGAACTTTAAAAATAATAAAAATAATATATGCTTTGTACCAGGGTCACCAGAATCTTTTTCCTTAGGCAAACTATCTCCCAACAAAAATTCGTCAGAATGAACCATTTCACAGAAAAAAATTCACCAGAATGAACCATTTTCCAGAAAATTTATCGCCTAAATAACCATTTCCCAGAAAATTTAATATATTTATTAAAACTGTAATTTACAAAAAAAAAATGTAAAAAAAAATTCCCACAAAAATTGTGTTCTCACAATATTTCTCTTTTGCGGCAAAGCCGGAACCATCGGTAGGACAAAATGTTTTTCAATCTTAAACGCACAGCCAAGGTTGCCGAAATCACAAAAAAATCTGTAATTTCACAAAATTTAGAGCAAATTTTCATCACAGAATCTCTGTCACAGAACATATAATTTTTGAGTTTGGAATGGATTTCCAAAATTATAATGTTTTTGGCTATATAAAATTTAATTTTTTACTTCGAATTTAAAAAGATAAGAAATGATAAGAAATTTTATTTTATTTTACCCAAATGTTACAAAGATTTAATTTCTCATGAATTATCAACGAAATTAAAGAAAATAGCATCACAGAAAAGTATCACGAAATGTTTGGGTAAAATCACAGAAAGTTAGAATTTTTTATTTCTCAAAACACAGATTTTTTTTCGGAAACCTGATTTTTAAAAGGCACTCTTATTATCATAAAATCAAACTACCCAAAACTATACCAAAATACAATACTGGTTCAAAACCTTTTGAAATGTTCAAAAAAATGTCAATTAAAAGTAAATAAGATTAAACTAGAAGAGAGAATAAAACTTCAGGATAAAATCTAGGATATATTCATTTTTGGGGAAAAAAATTTGTAAAATTATCCATTCTGAGGAAAGAAAATTCTAGAAAATGGTACATTTTGAGGAAATTTTTTTTGGTAAATGCAGCATTCTGGGAAAAACATTCTGGGGAATGGTTAATTCTAGGGATTCCGGATATTTGTCATTCTGTTTAAAACCTATTCTGGGTAAATTTTTTCTGACTTTGGGGGTTGCTGGCAATATAAGCCATATGTGCAGAATATAGCAATTTTCTTTGATTTTGAAATTTGTCATAAATTAATTGGGGGCCTCCCCAGATTTTTTAAAAATGCGCTTCAAAATACTTCAATCTTCCAAACTTCAAATAGCAATTTTCTTTGATTTTGTAAAATTTCATAAATTAATAAGAACTCTTTTATCAAACGCGCCTGAAAATAGTTCAATCCGCCAAACTTCTAAGAAAATATTTTCTAGTTTTTTTTTTTTCAATCCTTAGTACCGTAAAACGGAGTGAGATTGATCACCGGAGTAACTTTTTCCACTTTATCATAAATAACTCAGTCTATAGATTGAATTTTTGAAAACTGTTTTCAACGTTTGAAAGCCCATTAATTGAGTATCAAATAGGAAAAATTTGGTTTGTATTTGAAATTTTTTCTGTAAGTAAAAATGTAATTTCAAAATCGTAAAAAATCTATTTTTTCCAAGGCTCGCAAACAAACCGCTCTCCTGATGGTACCAAAAAGCATTTGAAGCAAACGTGTTGTGGAATGTGGAAGAACAACTTTTTTTCTTTGTATGTGTATGGTTAGAGTACTATTTTTATAAACATTTAATGATAATTTTTTTATATTTAAAAAATAAGGACGTTTTCTAAGAGTAAGCCCGTATTGAACAAATGGATAGGAACAATATCAAATGGTTTATTTTGATGAAAAAACGAAAATGGAAATAATGGGAGGGCCTAGGGGAATTTGTAAAGGTAAAATTTCATTTGTATTTTGAAGCTAAAACTATTTAATAATTGTTATAATTTTTGCCCTTAAATGTATGCAGCATCATTGTTCTTTTTTCGATTATAAATGTTTTCAAAAGAAAACGTTGAAAAGCAATGTACCTAGCATTTGTAAATATTATGAAGGTGTTTTGTATCCTTTGTGATCAAGAAAACACGTTAAAACCGTCAAAATAGAGACTGATCAATGTCACCCCAAAGCATCAAATTCTGAACAGAGACTAAATCGATTTTTAAATCAAATTTGAAGAAGTCTAATAAATTTCTGCAACCATATTTTACGTTCATAGGAGCCCAGTACTGGTTTTAAAAATATGAAACATGCCTCATTCCCCTTAACAGAAAACATAATCGAAAAATATTTAAAAAAAAGTGATCAATCTTACCCCGGATTACGGTACTAATTAACTTTAACTCGCTTATGTTCAAAGAAATTCTAGTGGTGGTGCATAGATTCAGGAACAAAATATTTAAAAAAAAATTAAAAAAAAACGAAGTTTTTAAGCGAAACTTGAATGCTAAAATCTTCTGTTATCGACTTAAAAATAAGTTTCCTTCCGTTTACCATTCATTTTTACGATCACAGGGGATCCTAGACCAGGGGATCAATAACACGTGGGAGCAGCATTTTTGGCGCCTATGTTTTAATAACTGATATTGGAAGATTCTACGTCCTGCTTTTAAAATATTTGTTAGATTTAGTCTATCACCTCTTTTTGGTGGTATGGCGTGTGAAAATTTTAAAATTAGTTAGTCAATATATTGCGAGAGAAAATTGGAGCAATTAGGATTGCATTCATCAACAGTAATTAAGCGGTGTCCATTATTTTATTCAAAAATAAATTTTACACCCGATTCAATATTTTTTGCATCTGTTAAATTGCATTTTCGTTTGATACAATGTTTTTTTCGAAGAAATTGCATAAATTTAGGGGAAATCGGAGTGATTTAGCTTTTTCTCGTCAACTTAACGTAAGCGGTGTACATCATTCGATTCAGTTATGAATTTTACACCTGCTTCATTAATTGTTGTGCATTTTCTGATGCATAGTCATATCTATGCTCCAGAAAGAGCTCTTCGAAATCGAGACTGGCTTTCATTAGAATCAAGAAGTACGTGATATGGTAGTAACGACCCTTTACTAGGGTGGTCGGATTTACCGGTTTTTTTCAAATCCGGTATTCCGGTATTTGGAATTTTTGAAACCGATAAAACCGGTAAAACCGGTATTTTTCAAAGTATATAAAATTCATGAAAAGGTTTCGTCTAATTGCAGTAGTAATGGCATAAAGTGATCAAAATTTATAACGCAATAGACTTTGCAACATTTTCAATAGAAAAAGATCGTTTTATGCCTTTAAATTATCCCTTTGCATAAATCTATCATCACCCTCATGATAATTATGATATTTATCATCGTCATTTTATTATTATAATTTCACATTGAGGATGCAGAAATTATAGAAGTATCATATAGTTTTCGACGATTTTTTGTCCTGAGCTCTGTAGAACAGTATCGAAGATTTTACAGATTTAGTAAAAAAAATTTATAGTCGTTCATGAAAATGATATGAAATTTGATATACAAAAAGATTTTTCGTTAAAAAATGACTTAATTAATTACTAAACAAAACTCAAAACACAATGTTTTTGGTTGACTCACAAAATTACAGCTGATTGTTGTCTAAAATACGGATATTTTCCCCGTAACTTAGGTCGTGATAGCATTATGTTGTCCTTTCCAAAATTAAAACGAACAAATAGAAATGAAAATCTTTTGAAAAAATCAGTCAAAATTGAGCAATATATATAGTTGTTTGGATCTGATCTATACGCTCTTTGTTGTTATAATACTGTTGTAAATTGATAAAATCTTTGTTACTGCTTTGTCTGGAAAAAGAAAATGCTGCTTCAACAGCGTTAAAAATAAAAACAACAGGGTTTCATCAATTAACTTGAAAATATTTATAGAGAAATTTCATATAAATATTTTAACTTGTGTTTAAATGCTGGCATTTTATGTTTTAAGACAAAGTAGGAAGTTTCAAATCTAATCAACATTTTTGGTATATAATTTTTAAAAGCCCTTCACCGCTTAGAACGATTTTGAAAAACTTGGCCTGTTTATAGATAAAACATGTTCGCATCTTTTGACCAAATTTTAGTTTTTCTATGAATACTACAGTGATTATTATGAAGCAATCTTAAATTTCTTGTAGTTGTATCTTTTTTCAGTCTTTGTTTACTTGTACCGTTTTTAAATGTTGTGAAGCGTTAGTTCGATAGCTGAACTGAAATGTGTAAAGTTTCATGAAAAAATATCATCTGAGTGAGAGATGACAGCTTGTCAATGCTCTTTTAAACGCCACTATAGCTTAAATTCAAAAAAATATATCGGTAAGTTTTAGCAATAATCAAATCTCACATAAACCTTGTAGTAAGGTTTATTGAGCTTAGTGTTTGAAACTGATTGAACAAAGTATGAGTTTTTGTATTCATACATATTTGGTAAAAAAAAAACATTTAGCTGTGTCAATTTTATTACAGTTCCGTTGATGAAAAAGATGATGAAAGGTTGATGAAAACATTTACCGGAAATTCCGGTTTTTAACCGTCCTTAAAGTCGGTATTTCCG
Organism: Uranotaenia lowii; assembly: GCF_029784155.1. Taxonomy (NCBI): domain Eukaryota; kingdom Metazoa; phylum Arthropoda; class Insecta; order Diptera; family Culicidae; genus Uranotaenia; species Uranotaenia lowii. The sequence goes on from NC_073692.1 coordinate 296,259,970, forward strand.
GTATTGGAAAATGGACGGTTTTACCGGTTTTACCGGTTTCGGTAAAACCGGTTAGACCACCCTACCCTTTACAGTCTGCAAAAATTAGCTTCCTACGATTTTATACGCTTTTCGACTTCAATGTATGTACCACAACCTTTAAACGTCGTATTGAAGCTTATCTAAGGGACGAATTGAGAAATAAAAGTTGAAAAATCGTCGCTCGAGCAATTTATTTATGTAACCTTAAATTAAGTTTTATCACTAAGACAACTATGTCAGATGATTTAAAAGCAACAATAAACAATAAACAATAAACAATATACAATGATTTTTTTCAACATAAAGCTCAATTTTAGGGGAAATTGGGGTGATTGCGGCTATTCTCGTAAGCAGAGCACTAAGCGGTGCACACCACTCGATTTAGTGACAAATTTTACATTAAATCACTTGGGTTTCGCATTTGGTATGTGCATTGTTCGATGGTTACAGTGAAATTAATGCAGAAATTCAAAAAAAAACCTAGGGGAAGTTGGGGATACTTAGCCGTTTCTATTGATTCTAGTACAAAAAAGTGACACGATCAGCTTAAGGGTGAATAAATATACCAAACATGATCATTCATTATGAAAAATTGTTGGATTACACTTTGTTTGACTGCATTTCTACGAAAAATGCATAAGTTCAAGGGAAAAGAGGTAAAATGAGCCACATGTTGTAACAAAATTTAAAAAAAAAAAAAAGAAGTACACAAATCGATTCAGCCAACATTTTTACATAAATATGTATGGTTTATATGATGTTTTGGTAGCAAGGCAGATTGCTACCATCGGAATTATACTTTTGCACCCAAAAAAAAAATTAGGGAAATCGGGTAAAATGGGACGTTTATAATCCTTTCATCAGAAAGCAGTGTAGATTATTCAATTCCTCGTGTTTTTTACACAAAGAATGGTTATTTTTTTCAAAAGAGACATTCTTGCCTGAATTGAGTACCTTTTTTGACTTGAGTATTTAATTTTGAAGACTGCGAAACGATTTGACATTTGGTTTTTAAAATATAAATGTTTCATTCAGTTGAAATCTTTTTTTAAATTTCGTCAAAATTCCCATTTTGTGGATTTGAAAAAAATATTAGGAAGGAAACTTCAATAACCTTTATCTCAGAAGTCAAAATCACTATCGGGTTTCAAAAAGTTAAAACCTTTATTTTCAAAGTACTTCTGATGTTTAACAGTTTGACAAAAACATGCTCAAAATTATTGAATGAATTTATACCTATTTTCCACAATTTTCTCGAATACAAGAGCTGATATGGAGAAATACAAGTGATTATTTGTGATCAGCGCCCTGAAATTATTCAGTTAGTCTCATATTCTTTGCACATCGGAAAACGTTAATTTTGTTACCTTGCGTAATAAGTGTACAAAATAATGTTTTCTTAATGTGTTACACTTTTTGAAGAAGTGTTCTTCACCGTATAATAAACATTTTTAGAAATGGCTTATCGCGGTTTACTGTGTTTCCTAACAACACTGGTCATGATAAGAAAATTTGCAAATGTTCATGCTTTAGATGCTTTAGAATATTTTTAATACTGTTCTAAAATATAAAATGTAAATTCAATTTAGTTTGCTTTTGCTTTTACGGAATGAATCAACGAACTCATTGTTTCTGAAATTAAATTGAAATTATTTGCAGATTGCTTGATTATCCCCAATTGCGTCCCGATTCATCCCACTTTACGGTACAATGTTGTTCGCTTTATTTTCTTGGTTAACATCTAAAACAGTATCAAAGATCAAGACGTAAAATGGTAAACATGGTTAATCCCCTTCAAGCACCAAAGGTTGCCAGGTGTCGAATCTTGACTGCATTCAACACCATACCATGTGGCATCATCAATCCAGGAGGATGCCACGGAAAGGGGGGATGAAAAGTTGGTGCTGATGAAACCAAACAAACAACAATTTTCACAGTTTGCATATTCAACGGTGTGGTGCATCATTTCCGAGTGAGTGTTGATGGCACCGGGAAAATCTGGTAAACTGATACTGTCAGGATTGCACCTCATCGCTCCTGTTTTTTTATCCTTTTCGGACCAAACGGGGTTGCATTTCAATCCGGAGGAAAACTGTTTTTTTTTATTCATTTTGAATCACTGCATCGTGTTTTGAGTGTGCTGAGTTATATTATAAAGATTTTAGTTCAAAAAATATTTTGAAAAACTCTGCTCTAAATCACCCTCAATCACTCAACATATAAAATTTCGTCCGCAGCCAACACAATTTACTAACACAAACACAATGTAGAGTAAAATTTGTCCTCTCCGACCGCCCAGAAAATGGGCCAATCGGTTAACCAAATGGTCGTTAGCAATTGGTTAACATCGTCAATTTTCACCACCACCAGAACTGATCAACTTCTGATATCGGATTTTGTTTACTCGAAAAAGGATCGATCTCGAGATTTTCCGAAGGTTTGGGGTTGCGGGTTTCTGGTGGGTGGTGGCTGCCACAGTTTTCCTTTTTCGGGGTTAAACCTAACCAACCCGAATTGACCCTTGTGATTCTCGAAAAATGGGGCCTCTCCGCTTCGTGATGGTGGTGAAATTCAATGAAGACTGATTATGCGGCCAACCCCGTTGTTTGGACTTTGATTGATGAGGCAGCAGCAGCACTTTTGGATGATTCCTTTGGGAGCCAGTTTCGCAATCAAACATGAATTTTCTCCGGTTTTTGCTCAAGTGCCAGAAAATACATTTGTCCTATAGACTTTTTGGTGTGGTAGTTCCACAAATTTGAGTCTTAAAGGCGTTCGAAATTATGTTATAGTTATTTTAGGATTTGAAATTGGGTAACTGTTTCTGGCTAAATTTAACTTTCCCTACACATACACAAAACTTCAGAAAACCATAGCTAATGTTTGCTATTTCACAGGAAACGCGATTTACAGCGACTACTGTCTCCAAGCTAAAAATTAAGTGCCACAAACGTCATTTCGAAGAGTAACTTCGCGTCAGGCAGCTTCCTCTCACACATCTTAACGACACCGTTCGTCGTTTGGTTTGGTTCCTTGTCATTGGACATTTCCGAAGAAGTTTCGTCGCTGTAACCCATCCATGCTTCGCCATGGGTAAAATTTTGAAGTGAGCCAAAGGAAAACTTTTTCCACTCGAACGACTGATGGGAATTCTTGGGAAGTCGGGACCCCCCGATTGCGGGAAAGAGACACACCTTTCTCAGGAACCCAGAAAGCAATAGCTAGTCAGTTGCGCGAGATGATGGTACTTCACTATCGGGATCAGTCACTCACTTGAAAAGTTTTTCTCCGGCTCTGTCGACCGAAAGTTTTCTCCAAGAGTGCAGTTCGGAAGGAAAAATTAAAGTACCGGAACGTTTACGGAGAGGTCTTTTTCCCCAACAGTTTGTCGATGTAACTAAAAAAAGCACACTTGCTTTTACTCGTACTCAACATGAATTCACGAATAATATTTTTCGTTGTGTTAATGATTCCATTTTGATATTGAATGATCTCTAAATTATACTTTAGATAGATTTTTTTTATAATGAATTGATCCTATTTAAGTAGGTAACTTTAAAAATAAAAACAAAAACACATATCTACGAACACAGTGAAATTTCATGTTTCTTTGAAGAGATCATATTCAATCAGCAGCACTAGAGTGTCTTACCTGGGATTTCGCGACCGGGAATTCCCGGGTATAAAAGAAATTTGGGAATGCCTGAATCTCGGGATATGCTAAAAAATTTCAAGAATTCCAGAAGCCAATAAAAAGTGTTAAATTACTAAATTTTTATACGATCTAAACTGGAAATATAGATCAAATTGAGCAAGGAAAATGATGGCTTAGACTTTAATTTTTTTTCTAAGAACTGGTTAATACATTGGATTAAAAATATGTTTATTCGTTCGACAACTTAGTGTAAAAGTGAAAAAACGACAAAGAATCTATAAAACCAAACAACTTCAATAAAGAAACGCTACGGAAAGAATCTGAATGTTCTTTTTGCGACAACCATCATTTAGAACTTCCGTTTCGCAAACTGTTCATCGGCAAAGAAAATGACACATTTTGAAACAAAAGTATGGTTATCTGAAAATTTACGAGATTTTTTGAATAAACTGAAGTCTAGCAAACCAACTATTATGGATAGTGAAAAATCTTTCTCAATTATTCCAAATTTTTGCAACAAGCATCAGTCAAGTTTGTCAGTTAGAGAACTTTGTTTATGGGTCTTGGGTTTCATAAATGCTAATTGAATTTTTGAGGCATTAATTAGTGTGAAAATGAACATTTTTCAAGGAAATAGTGGCTGGCATCTCAAAAATTCTTAAACCACTAGCCCACAGAAAGGGTAAATAATTACTATTATGTGTCATTGAAAAAGGTTTCCTTTAAACTGAAGCAAACCTGTAACTTATAAAACACACTATTTTCACTTCATTGATTGGTTTTGAAATAAATGAAAATCATTTAACATTACAGCAAATGTCCTGTAGCAAAAAGAAGCATGACGTTAACCAAAGTTTTACAGGGCAAAAAAGTGTCGCGTAATTCAAGACATTTTTTAACATGTAGAACAACGGTAAATGTAATGCTTCTTTTTGTTACAGGACATTTGCTGAAAAAAATACTAGAACATTTATTTCACAAATATTCCCGATGGTGGAAGGGGTTTTCCGAGGTGGCAGGGCTTCTTAGAGGTTCACGGTCTTCGACAAACTTGTTCTTTGAATCTTCAGCATGATACAGCTTGGAAATTCATAAATCGAAGTTTAAAATAGAAAATATGATTTCGATAAGCAAGAATGAGTAGATACTTCAGATCATTCATTTCGGGCATTTAAAAACAGGCACACGGTTTACTTGAATTGAACCTCTATCGTGTAGATTGAGTATTAGATATAGTTTGTTAGAGAAGTTGACCACAATTATTGATGAGGTTTTAAAGAGCACTGTTATTTTCCTGTTCCGTTGATAAGTTGACGATACCAATAAAGCTGAAGCTTACAGTTCATTGTTTGATGAGTTTAAGAGACAACTTTTCTAGATTCTGTTTTTATGATATCCTAATTGAGTTATCGAATAACCGTGTAGTCGCGTAGAATCAATCACTTGGATATATCTTTTACTTAGCAGATCTATGATTATTTTTAAATCAAACTAGCAAGAATACAAATTTATGGAAACGAGTAAGGTAGATGATAGGTAGGGAAAACTTAACTACGGTTGAAAAGTGAACCCTTCTGACAATGACATCGAGGCGTTAGTATATGATATCATATTATTTGATACCATACTGCTATTGGTCGGTTGAATTGAAGGTTGGGTTAACTCGAAGCTCATATGGGGCTCACCAACTGTCCTAGTCCGTCGGGCACTAACTTAACGCTTCCTTCAACTGGTGCTTCAGAACCCTCGGGCTCTGTTGCCGCTCTCCTTTTCTAAGCTATACTACTCTCATTTAAAATTTTCCTCTTCTGTCCCCCGTTCTGTTTTTCCTTTCCGGGTCAGCCAGGCGCTCATAAACCCATAAGCAAAAAAAAAATGCTATGTTCAAATTTGGTATACACAGGGTCCAGCTATTGAAGTGCTATATTGGAACTAACAGGTAATTTGTGTTAAAAAAATTCTCCCAAATTTAATTAAAATTAATTTAAGAAAATAATATTTTCAACATTTAAAATTGGCACAATCCGGCTTTTTTGTCCTTAAGATTAACCACTCGCTGCATGAAGCTCGAGACACATATTCTATTTTTTTTTTCTCAAGGGATTTTAAGCGACAATGGCTTATTCATCCCGAGACTCATATTCTAAAGAGCCCGCATAGCTTTTTGTAGCATTTTATCCCAGGCTTAAGCTAGATGGCGATTCAAAACTTCCGAACCGTCATGTTTTGTAGAGCAGACTTTGGCCTTCAACATACTCTAGACAGCCAAGTTTATATATGAGTCAGGTCAGGCAATCTTACAGACCACTCGGAGCTCGAAATGAACCCTTCATTTTTTACAATCAAAAATAGGGTTTTCTTTACTCCGTGAGTCAGTGCAAAGTAGGGGAAAACTGTACAGAACGGACCCGTGAAACATTAGCGCTATTTACAGCGCAAAAAATCATGTAAGAGCCGAACTGAACGTTAACGACGATTCAGAGATTTATTTTACGCTTAACTGGAAAGAAAAATAACGTTGAAAACTCCATTTTGATGATGTTTTTGTTAAAAAAAATCAACCAGTTCTCTAGAACACACCGTGGGGTAGAACGCCGAATCTATTGGACAGAACGCACCATACCGGAAGGGTGGTCAGAAATAGAATAATTAGGTACCTTTATGGAATATAATGATTGTTTCATCAAATGTTCAGTAATATATTCATCGCATTTTTGTAAACTAACCACACTGTGGCAAAAACTTATTTGTTATTGCTAAACATACCGAAAATTTCGCTTTTTGAAATACACTTTTGATATCCTCATATGTTAAACGCCTTCAAGTAGGCAACGTTAATATCGCGGCAAATATGACGGCGTATGATTTTTTCGAATCAAGTATTGGTGCACCTTTTAAACTTGAAAAATGACGAATTTTATTTAATTATTCATTCTTATCGTAATTTGGGAGTCAGCAAATAATAAGAATGACATTTTGCTTTGATATTCGGTTTTTCTCAAAAGTTAACAGCATTCTAAATTTGAGCGTAGAACACGTGGTCTGACGCGCATTCTGCCCCAATTTTGATATCCTTATTTTTAGTTAAAAATTGTGAAAATTAGATAAAATATAAAAAAATAATTTTCGATTATCGGAACGATGTTTTGTAATTGATTTTTATAGCCGAATTATTTATTATTTTTTAAGAGGAGAAATCACCGTGAATTTGTTTTTTTTATGAAATGAATTTGCGGCTTTATCGGTGAGGGTTAAAGAGTTGAAATGAAAGACGGATAGAAGAACAGAAGAAAATTCTAAGGTGGTGAAAAGAGCGAAGAGCATTTGAAATAGAAGCTTGACCACATACTAAATTCTTTGTCCCACACCAATTAACTGTATTGAAGAAGTAGTACCCAATAGAGAAGGCACTACGTTTTTCGATACAGTTAATTATGGATGGTTCGACCGCCATGTGAGTGTGCACATGTGCCGAACGGACAAAAAATTTAGCATGTGGTTGCTCTGTTAAGTCTTCTATTGTGCGTAGTTAGGCCAAGATTTCTGACCGTTGACCGTATGCGACAACTCAATCCAGTTGAAACATCCGCACAAAACGAAAATAAAAAAATAATTTTAGTCATCCAAGAGGGCACACGATTGGAAATTCGTGTTCGAGAAGTCGAGCAGAACGGTTCGGTTTTTGTATACGCTCCGGTCGCGGTTACATTTGACATTATTCTAATAATGTTTCGAGTGCAAATTGATTGATGATTGTATTACATAGAGCCGGGTGGTTTTGTGAATGGCAGTTTTCAATCGGTCAGGTTCCAGATAGCCCAGGAATTTTAATTAAAGATCGATGATAACTATCCGGAGAGGCTCTGCCACCAGTCGTCGATATTTTTTCTTTCCCGTTAAGCGGGCCATAGAACACATCGGCTATGTCCAGCCAAATAGAAACACTCTCGACGATCAGTCTCACGCAGCAGTACTGATTCTAGACATCTCGAAACGGTTTACTTTCAAGTATCTCTTTTGTATTCCATTGTTTGAAATTTAGCACTTGAAACAAGTTTGAAGAAAATAGCGAATAAATTTTAAGATATTTTTTTTCATAACGCAACATGAGGAATACATTACTAGACTTCAACAGTGATTTTCTTGAAATATTCCAGACTCATACGATCTGTTCAAAATTGACAAACTTTGTTTTTTTCTCAGATTTGTTTTGATAGTTCACTTTTTTTGTGTTTGGAGACATCTTGTGGCCCAGCTAAAAAACGAAAATTTATTTCTTGAAGGACGTTGGAATTTTTACACAAATTTCGTGGCTGACTTGTACGTCTGTTCTTTGTGGTATTGTAGCTGAATAATAAAACTTGAGTTACATTACGAGGTTTCCAAAACTATAAATTTAGTAAAAATCGGTTGAGAAACATAAGACATATTGCGGTTTTAAGCGAGGAGTGTCAAATGGACACTCAAGATCTAATAAGGGAGTTTTTCCTGGGCTTCCAAGGTGCGTCCATAAAAAAGTAATGATGCAAAATCAAAAATTTCGAGCATTAAAGGTCTCCGAGGGTTTTTTTTTTATTTGGAAGACTAAAGTTACAAGCCACCAAACTACCAATAGTGTCATATTGACACTAAAGAGCGAATTAGAGTTAATCTGTTCTGTATTTTTTTCATGGCCAAGAAATGACAGCGGTTAGATATATACAGTCCCCCCACAATCATGGGTCTCACAAATATTAGTCACCAAACATTTGAACTGCTGATATTTGCTGAACTGATTGAATTTAATTCATATTAGGTACTATTTTTAGATTTTCGATAATATCACAAAAAAATGCATTGAACAAATTATATGTGTACTTGATACCAGTAAAATTGCTGTTACGAAAGTTTTTATCATACGTTAACTATTGTCTGTTGAACTATCGCATAAAATTCCAATGTTATAAGGTTGACATCTTAAAGCATTAAGCCCCTTATGCGGGTATTTTAAAGATTACAATAAAATAAATTGGTCTCATATAAGCACAAAGGACGAGTTTACATTTTCCAAATGAAACTAAGCAAGTAAAACGCAAAAATTCAAAAATATTTTGCAAAATAAAAGTGACCCTGGATCATTACAGCATCCCCCAAATTCCACACAATCATGGGTAACTTTTTTGCAAGCAGAACAAAACATTTCTTAGTTGCCAGCTCAACCCGATTGCCCCTTGAATGTATACTAGCGAAGAATGCCCCTGAATATTTGCCAGAAACTTGTTGATTTTCATGTTGATATTCGAGTGTTGCCATGGACTTCTATGTAGCATAGCATAGCATAGCATAGGGTGACTACACACATCTTGCATTGACTGATACACGAGGTACAACTAATAACCAAAATAAGTACCTGGATTCAATACTCATGTCAAGTGTTGTTATTGAGAATCAGTGTGGTACCCACAATGCACACCGTGGCAAGTCAATGTAATCATAGAGGGATAGTCTGAACAGCTAAATGAACTTTTCAGGTGCAGAGAACTCATACGGCCCTACATGTAAAGATGCTGTTTCAGACAGGAAAGGGAAGGATTATTCTATTTGATCGGAAATCCTACTTGACAAATAGGATTGATGAATAAAGAAATATAATGTTCACAAATAAACAAATAAAATGGAAAGAGCTCACCAATGTTTTGTGATGATGCTGACAACCATGGGGGATAACGGAACCTATTGCCACTTCAGATCTTGAAACAACGAGGCAACATTCCTTTGAAATTCCTGGCGATTCGAGCTGCTTTCAGGATTCTCCGGGAAGTAGATTTGGGTTTTACTCGATGTCAATCCTTGTGTTATTTGGGGTCCGGCCTTGAAGCAATTTCTTAATTTCATCTGGTGCTCTCCCTGCAAGACAAACTTTGTCCCGGGTTGATCCGGAAAGCGTAGGCACACCACTATTAGCTCTACATACTGTATACTTTTTCCGGTTAACTCCACTTTGTTGGGATAGAAAATTCAGAAATACTTCACCGTAATCATAAATTCACAATTCAAAATTTATTTTTCGGATTAATTTTACTTCAAAGCAAAAAAAATTGAAACGAGCGAAAAAAAACACGACCGCACTGACTGAAATACATGCAAAGCTTGATTTTTGGTCTACGAACACCCGAATAAACGAACATTTTGTGGTAAAATGATACGTTAAGTGACTAATGATTGTGGGGGGGTGAAAATTTACCGAAACTCGGCTGATCATATCTAAGTTCAACTGTCAACATTTTGACAGTTGTCAACGTGACAGCTCGTTCTATAACCGAACAACCGGTATTATTTAATCGAAATGCCTGTATATTAGACTGCCCCAAATTTGTATGGGAAATTCAAAACCTGTAAAATGTTATGCGCTGCAGGCTAAATTGATCATAGGCCTAGTGCAAGATTCCATGCCAAATTTGGGCCACATCGGATAACGGGAAGGGGTCGCTCAACGAGCCTGAAGTTTGTATGGGATTCCGAGATATTTTGTTCGGGAGAAACATGAAAAACCAGTATTTCATGAATTACTTTGGATTCCTTTGGCCGACTTCTTTTAAAAACGGGTTTCCTTAAAGCCCAAGTTATGACAAATATTTCATCAGAAGACTGCAAATCGATTCGAGTTTATATAAAAAAGTTATTGGGCTTCAAAAATGGGCTAACTTTTTTAAGGGTGGTATTCATCATTGTTAATCAGTCGGGACGTTCGAACATTCCGACGCAGCATTAACCGTGACGAATACCACCCTTAAAAAAGTTAGCCCATTTTTGAAGCCTAATAACTTTTTTATAATAACTCGAATCGATTTGCAGTCTTGGGATGAAATATTTGTCATAATTTGGGCTTTGAGCAAACCCGTTTTCAAAAGAAATCGGCCGAAGGAAACCAAAGTTATTCATGAAATACTGGTTTTCATGTTTCTCCCGAACAAAATGTCTCAATATCCCATACAAACTTTAGGCTCGTTGAGCGACCCCTTCCCGTTATCCGATCTGTCCCAAATTTGGCATGCGATCTTGCACTGAGCCTAGGATCAATTGTAGCCTGCAGCACATAACTTTTTCAAAAGTCGGGTCATTTGGGTCACTCTATTGTATATGTTACCGAAAGGCCAGTAATCTTTAACCGAAAAACTATAAAATTTCGGTAAACTAAAAAAATCAGTAGAGTTTACACCGAAATAGCTGTGATAACTACCGAAAAATCTGAAATTATTTTAAAAATACCTGTAAATATTACCGAAATACCGTAATGTTTTTACCGAAGAACTGTAAAAGTTCAGTAGTATTTACCGAACAACCGGTAGATTTAATCGAAATACCTGTAGTTTTACCGAACACTCGGTAGTTTTTACCGATGTACTTTTAGCTATTACTGAAATAACCAAAATTTTAGGTAAATTATAACCAAAATATGTTATTTTTTTCCGTTTTTTAAAACGAATAATATTTTACCAGAAACCGAATTACCGTCAAAATTACAGTTTTTGGTAATTTTTACCGAAAACTGTAAAATTTTCGGTTTTATAAAGCGCTGATGTGGTCTAGTGGATAGGCTGGCGAAAGTCTGGTAACCCAGGCGTATTGGGTTCGATTCCCGGTATCACCAGGAAGACTTTTGGGTTCGAATCCCATAAGTTGCCGACAGGTAAGATGTGTTTCATTATTATAGATTACTATATTTAATATATATTTCAGACGAAATGCATCTGGGGTTAATCTTAAGGGGGGGGTAGGGTCTAACGGGTAAAAAAAGACACCATTTTCACGATTTTTTTCTAGAGCTATCGTTCAAACAAATGTATTCAATTTTTTTGCATTATACAAAGCATTGTTAAAACAACATTTAGTAATTTTTTCGTAGAAAAATATTGAAAAATGAGCCGGTGACGGAGCACTTTCGAGGATGCCTTTAAGAAAACAGGATTTGCGGTGGACATTGTATCTCAGCACAGAATCATCTGAAGTCAAAAAATCAGAGCAATTTATTTTTAATAGATGTTTTTCTAGACCCCAACGTTTTTATTTAATTTAAAAAAAATTTTATGAAATTTTTGTGGCTGTTTGAAGTAAAAACTACGATTTTTCACGAAAAAATCCGCCATTTTTCACCTGTAAAATCTCCCCAATGTAAAAAAAAAAACAAAAAAGAAAAACGTTGGGGTCTGGTATTTTATATGTAGAAAACATGTTTCAAATTTGAAAAGAATCGGATAAGTAGTTTTCAAATGACGATGTCCACGGACTTTGAAAATGTGCTTTCGAGAAAAACGCGTTTGAAGTTTCTGCTCTTGCTTTCTTGCTGTATTAGATAGGAGGAGATAAAGGCCTATAACTTCTACAGTTTTGCTTCAATTGACTTGAAAATTTGACACAACATTCTTGAAATGTTTTACAATAAGAAAATAAAAAAATAAAAAAATCGATTTTTTGAAAGTGTTAGACCCTACCCCCCCCTTAAGAGACTATTGGAAGCGGAGTGGATTGCCAACCATTGTAGGTCTCTGAAGGTTGGATGTCTTTCCTCGACGAACCATCGGCCGTGGAAGCCCTAGAAGCAATTCGAAGGCCAAGCCACAAAGACATAAGCAGGACTTTGCTATCGATGGGGGAACCATACATACATACATAAAACTTTAAAATTTTCGGTTCAATTACCGTTATTGAGCTCGGGCTCGTCCAAAGTGACTTTTTTTTTGTTGAAGCGCCTCCCAAGATTGAATGATCATCGTTATTTAGCTACCCAGGATATTGGATTTGATTAGATAAAAAAATCCATTTTTATTTACTTTTGTACATTAATTCATTTCACGAGGCCCAGCGTCAGCCTCAGGTTTCGATATCTAAGGAGCGCATAGAAATTTCCATTCCATTCCCTTTCCATTCGGTCTCAATGGGAGCAATTTTGGCGCTGTTGTTTTCGGTTTCATTTAAAAAATAAAGAAAAAACTGCTTAGTAATAATTCATTCCATTTCTTCTGAACTACGGACTTTCCGACCGAGCTGTGATGGTGGGCCTGTTGTTGTCGTTGTTTCATAAACAGATTGCTTATGAATGCCTACTTTGCTACACCTTTCTGGTACAAAGGGTCGTCTGAGAAAAATTGTTCTGAGACTCAGTCCGAACTGACCTGAACATCATCAAAATCACAATTCATGGTTCAAAGTCCAGTCTTCCAAAGTGTTTACTTCTGTGTATAACTTTAATGCACCAAAAATCACAACATCTACTCAAAAACGACCCTTGGGCCTATCGGGAGCTACTTGTCCACGGTCAATTGCTTCCTCAAACAAATTCTGGCTAGTTCCGGCTGGCGCTGCTGACTGGTATTCTTCGGTGCAGCAAAAAGCTCTCGAAATTCAATTGAAGTCCTTCCAAGTGAATGGAAAAACCACAACACAGTTGAAAGAGGGAGTCTGGCTGAAGGTAGCAGTGAAATGAAGCAAAAGTTTTCCCGCAGGTTTTCGGTTGGCGAGTTGGCTGGTCGGTTTTACGCCGGGAGAAGAAGATTCGCACCAGAAGTTTAAAGAACCAGATTGGATAGTAACTTATACCGGGCCTGAAGAGGTGGAAGTTGGTGGTGGTGGAAGGAACAATGTCCCATTCAAGGTCTATTTCCTCAGACGTCGAAGCTTTGATATTTTCTTTGCTGCCTGCCGGTTGCATCGATTCTTGCATCATCAACTTTAAAGTCGGAGAAATATTCCGTTTCAACGTCAGCGCCTTCCGGGTGTTCTTTTTTGGGGGAACGGTAGAGGGAGGACGTCCTCGAAGGACACGATGTCGCCCATTGTTGGAACAATGACACAAAAGGTCCTACTCTTATACTATTTTCAAATGCAATCCCAGGCCAGAAATCGTTGAAGCAGCAAGAAAAAAAGCTCTGATAAGATGATTGCCAAGAGGAATCTGAAGTGGCGCCCCTTTTCACAATGGCGTCATCTGCATCTAGCTATCTATCGGTGACGCTGATCTGCTTTGACACAACGCTCTGTTCGCTGTTGTTTGGGCTTCTTCTTGATCGGTTGGAGCAGATGAACTGGAATCTTAATGCGAACAGAAGAGAAACGCTTCTTAAGCACCCCAATATTATTCGTTGGGACGTAAATTAATCTGTTTTTTCTTCTGTCTTTTGTTACAACTGAAGGTATCCTATTTGAGTTGAAAATCTTATCTTAATTGTAATCTGACGTTTGCAAAAATGGCAAGAACAAACTTTTCTATATTTCAATACAAATTCAACAAAAAAAATATCCAAAAACAAAATATATTTAAATTTTCTATTATTAATGTAACACCAACAGCAAATTTGCTCAAAATGATTTATTCAGTACTGAAAGAGTTTCAAACAACTTTCATGTGGATTAAGTGGCAGGGAACCGCTCCATTTGCTACCGAACCGATACATTGTGTAGATCGATCAAATTGACGCTTACTCACGTTCTTTACCCGATGCATACAAGTTGCAGTGAAGAACAACTATCTAGATATATATACAGAGGATTGGGGAATGCACTTTCCGAAATCACCAACATTATTATGGTGGCAGGTGAGCAGCAACAGTTTCATCTTCATCGTCATCGCCAACATCGCCATGCTCTCAGATCATCATCATCATCATCGCCAAACCAAACCAGCCCAGGCTAGCAAAATGTAGATATAGATGTGTGTATTTTATAATGCTAACAAAATGTGGCAAGTGTGCAATGAGCTGGATTAAAACCATAAAATGTTTACATCCTCGACTCTTTCGGGTTTGCTCGCTGCCTGGCTGCCGTTCGTGTGCGTGCATGCGTTCGTGATTCCAGTTCCTGTGTGGTGAATATTTATGGCTCATTTTAGCATAACCACTATTTTGGTGCTAACCGTATTTCTGTTTTGCCTCTATCCCATCGGTAGTAATATTTTAATTAAAATTTTATAAACGGTCGAAATTTAACGCCAAGTCATTTTTAAAACAAAAATTATGAAACACTTGTGACAAGAACAAGATAACTCTTTAGAAGTTTTTGAAATGAAATCTCAAAACTAGATCAAGAACCTAAAATAAAATAAAATACAAATCACTGTTGTTTTCCCAAATCTACGTAAATATCTTGTTCAATCAGTGTCTTCACTTTAAAAAAAATAGGCCTCACCCTTTTCTTTCGCTTTTTTCTCTTAAACCCCCATCCAAACCTGAATGTTTGGACTAACCTGACCTGACTAACCTGACTAAAACTAATATATGTATCTCTCTTGTTTCTCAACCGAGTTTTACAAAATTTATAATTTTTGAAATCTCGTACTGTAACTGAAATATGTTTCTCGAACAATATGTATGTATGTATGATCCATCCAACGACCCCCTGAGCTGGCAGGTATGTTATGCAAAAGAGCCAATGTTAATCCATTTGATTAACATTGTCCAATCGCGGGTGCTGGTGGTGTTAGCTCTATTGGAAATCCAGAAACCCATTTCAGAATGGCAACTGCACATCCCGAGGTTACCTTCTTTACCAATAAGCCCCGCCCAAGCATAGTCGCATAACCAAATGGGTCATGTAATTATGATTAGACTTTCCATCTTGTATTGTTTATGGGATGAATCATCCAACAGGATGAAAATCCCTGAAAAAAAAAACAAAAAAAAAAAAATCTTGTATTGTTGACATATCCGGGTACTAATTTAAAATAATTGACTAATTAATTAAAATTAGCACACTAATATATCCAATAAAAGATAGACGTGTATTTAGTTTATGATTTGATATACGATTTTTATTATAGTATAACAAAGATAAATATTGTGATATATTTGGTGAAAAATAGAAAGGCAATTAAGAACATATTAGTATGGAGGAGCTGAAATAGAAATATTGTGAATATATGTAGGTATAACGTTTTTTTATAAGAATTGCAAATGAAAAAATATTGAAAATTTAAAAATAAATTTATGTTTCCATGTCAACTAACTTCTCTTTTGAATAATTGATCGTTTGATTTTAAAATATGACTGTGTTAGTAATCCAATTTAAACTATAAGATACATCGGGGTAAGAGGGGTGCAATAATAGAATATACGTTGTGATGAGAAAATGTATGAATATATCAAATTCAAAAGATATATAAATGTATGATTATATAAAGCATTTCATTTTATATTTAGTTCAATCAATAAAAAAAATGTTAAAAAAAAATACTATTTATGATGTTGATGCTCTGCATGATCTGCGCACTATGTTTGATATTTATGATTTCTGAAAGCGAAGATTATTTGTGTAAATATAAATATATTTTTTTAATAAAACAAAGTGAGGCATCTTCTACACCTTGATTGATTTCAATGATTCGTATCCTGAAATTAAAATTAATAGATAAGTTTAGTTATCCAAGCAAAGAAGCTATAAAGTTTGAATATTTTCCAATAACATGATGTGCTTCTGGTATATAGGTCAGGTCGATGTTATTTTGACAAAAAAAATTAAGGTTGATAGTAAATAAAACACAATAAAACCTAAAAAAGCTATGAATGAAAAATCTTAGTGATGATAAAAATATTTTAAGTTTTTTTTTTTTTAAATTGCGACCCAGAGATGGGTCTTGACTCAAACATTCAGTCAGCGAAACTTTTTTTTTGTAGAGAAATGAATCCAACTTAGATGAAATTTCAGGGACTAGATAAGAGAAAATCGATGTTGAAAAACATGCGAAAAAAATTCGCCTTGTCTCCCGGTGAGACTTGAACCCACATCTTGCGCCTCTCCGGGGCCCATGTATTAACATTCTACTACAGGAGACCAACCTGGCGTATGCGGGAGACAAAGCAAATTTTTTTCGCATGTTTTTCAACATCGATTTTCTCTTATCTAGTCCCTGAAATTTCATCTAAGTTGGATTCATTTCTCTACAATATTTTTAAGTTTCAATGAAATTCATCGATAGAATCAGAAAAAGTGAAAACATATTTAAATTTCTGAAAACAAAATGTTAGCATTAGAAAAATTGCAAAATCATAACATTATTTTTCATTGTTTTATATATTCACACCGTAGAAGCTAGCATAAAAACTACTTAAATAAATACTTAAATGTTGAGAACATTTTATACAAATCATTCTATTTTATATAATAATATGGAATCATTACCTCATAAAAATGTAGAAGAAATAACTCGGCTGTGCTCTAATAATAGTGCTTCCTTTGAAGACTAAAAATTATACATTTTTTAACAACTGAAATTCTGTAAAATAATTTTGATTAATTTTGTTATTCCTAGTATGCTGAAATAATTTTTTAGTAATTTGACGATATTGCACTCATTGGGGCGTTTAAATGCAAATGGAATAATGACCGATCGGCTGCACATTGATGGATTCAAAAAATAAAAATCTTCGAATTAGCATTTTGTGAAATACGATTCTTTTCGACAAATTGAATAATTATTCTAGCATCGACGAATAATATTTACAATATAATTATAATTAATGATTACAAATAGCCGAAAACAGCAAAAAAAAGTCGAAAATGTAATTTTTACAATCACAAAGTATTGGCCCAATCATTAGATGGTGAGCTATTACGGACTCTTTTTTATGCTTTATGGGGTTAAATGAATGGAAAATAAACAATAACTCTAAAATAAACAAGCTGAAACATTTGATTAAGATTATTTTTTGAAAAGTCAATTGTAATACAATAATCAATAACTGACATTCACCTGGAAAACATTTAAGCTGAAAATTAAGTTTCATTGATAATTTTCATATAACTGGTTGCTGAAACGATTTGTAAATTATTTTACTAATTTTTTTAATTGAAATATATACTTAGAAAGAGGAAATAAACCAGACGATAAATTTTTGATAAAATTTAATCACTTCTCTCAATCTGGGGAAAAAACAGTAACATCAATGTTATTTGATTTATATGATATACAGATTACATTAAAAGAAATTTTATGATGAATGATGACCATCAACCTAGAGATAAACATATTATGAAAAAAAAATATTTGAAAAAATAACACAATTAAAATAACCTAGGATACCATGTGAAGTGCTCCAAACCGCTGAAATTAGAGCTTTTAATAATAATGACCGTCAATATAAAACGCATGATTAATGCATATGAATCACAATGTTGAATATTGGTAATATATAGTGGGCAGCAATAATATTCTAATGCGAAAATAATACATTCTAGTCTCGTGACAAAAATATTTTCATGACGTGCTGTTGTATAAATTAGTTAGTAACTTTTACAAATTTTACATTTGTTATTCGAAACGCAATTTCATGAGAGCAACAAATTTGATTCGCTTTTAAACAGAAAATAAACTACAACCTAGTCACAAGACATGGAATTCATGCACTTTTGTCTTCAATGTCATAAAATTGCTTCATTTGGCTGTTTTCTATATTATATTTGTCAATATTGCGATGCCTTGATAAAGTTGTATAGCTCAAAAATTCAACGGCTCATTCAAAAATTTATTCGGACACAATAACTTGTTTCTTGCATAATGACTTGTAAGCAAGTTTTCATCAAAGTAGGTCATGAAATATTTCTTAAGAAGTCATGTAGCTAAAAATGAAACATTTCAAAATTTTAATGCTCTTTCCAAATCTTAAAAGCAAGTAAAACAAAATAAAATAAATAAATTTGAATCGAAACAATTTAATTAACTTATCTTGTTTTCGTATGCCTTCAGTACAAAGTAGGCAAGCAGGAAGCATTAGCTAACAGTTGAGGGTCGCATGCCGAACAGCATTCTGATTTGGGGCCCCAGGGCGTAACACCAATTTTCTTCGCACAACAATTTCGCAGGAAAACAACACATTTCATAGGTTTTTTGAGGATTCTTCACTTTCTTCTTATAGCGCACGCCAAACCACAGCACTTGAAACACATTTTATTAGTTTACAATACCACAATTCGGAAATAGTTACAAAAATTCTCTAAATATACTTAAGGATTTTCACTTCGGCCGTGTTGTCACCAGGGTTCAACAAAACGCCAATATGTTTCTCGAACATTACACTGCACTGTAATTACACTTATCAAAAATGGTCGGAAAAAACGGACACTGTGTATAAAAAGTACAATTTTCCGGCTAAATGCTGTAAAAGTACTTAGTTTTGTGAGTTAAATATTTAAGGACGTTTTCAAACCAAAATGGAACCAATCGGTCTGAGTCCAGAAGCGAAACAGCGTAGTTTTCGGTTTTTACAGTTTTTTTGGCTTGTTTGACATACTGAGTGCTTTTCGATAGACAATTGCTCTTGCCAAGGTCTTTTGAAGACATATGGTGGATCAAACCGATGAATAGTTTGAAATATCTGAAGAAACTTATATTTACTCCAGATGGTTAAAGAGAAGCCAAAAAATCATTCCACTTTTGAAAATGGTTTAAACTATCGAAAATGATGCGAGTTTTGAACTTTTTTTCTAATGAGAGAATATTTATTACATCAAATAATGGATCCTCAGAAATGTTGTTTGTTTGTTTACTATTATGAGACCTCGTTTGATGTACATAAACAAAGAGTCTCGACATTGTAGATACACTAAGACGTCTTACCCGACTTTCCCCTATGCCTCATTAAAAAAAACATCAAATACATTTTTTCTTTTTATTTTGGTTTTCCAAACACAAGAAATTTCTTTTTAAAAAAATTAAGTTTATTCTAATCAATTTCGCCGAACAGAACACCATCACTTTACCACAAACTGCATCAATCCCCATTCTGGGCTTTGGTTCAATTGCTTAGAAATAACAAAAAACTGTAATAAATAAAAATAAATTTTATAAATAATATGTAAGTTAGTTTTAAAAAAAACGAAAGCGGACTTTTTTTTCTGACAGTGAGAATTGAAATTTAAAAAAATTGAAAATTCGTGAAGTTTTTAAAAGAAATGATCGAGTATTGAAGAATTTAGGGAACTGGCCAACCCGAAGACAAATTCACCATTCAGATTTGAATCTTCTGAAGAAGCGCACCCGGTAGACTCCCCAATATCACCTGATCCATCTGAGCCAAGAATGGTCGACACCTGGAAGAAATGGTCAAGTATCAAACATCGGGCCCCTCCATAGTTGCAAGTATCGTTAGCTATGGTTTCAACGACAGTGGAAGCTATTCCTGTGTCCTGGATCCTTGGAGGTCAAAATTGCTTTGGTGAGCCCGTTCTAAATTTTTACTCCATATGAGATTTCTTCATACACATATTTGTTTCGTTTATCTCAAAATGGTTTCCTCGTAAACATGATTTTGGTTTCTTTTTCTAAACAATTTTCAAAATCGATAAAAATGTCTAAAAAATAGTCTTTTAGTATTAAAAATGCAATGTTCGATTTCCCATAAACTTGGCAGAAAATAATCTAATGAGTTTTTTATATGTAGTTTGATGCTTTGGAAGCTGATTAAGTGAATTTTTAAGGCTAAACTTAAAAAATTTTAACTGATTTCAAAAGATTTTTAACGTTTTAATCATTTTATATTACAACTTCAGTTTTGAAATTTAAGTAATAGATGTATTCATTTTATCTCTATTTTCTTGACTAATCGAATTTTAGTTGAGCTGTCAGGTATGTTTTGATAATTGATTTTTTATTGAATGTTGAATAGTTTTTTTTTTGTTCAAAAGCTTTTTTACTTCAATCACGTTTTTTCACTTGGCATTATTTTATTAAATATTTCAAATTGAATCTATAAAGAAGTCATTATTTCTGTTTTTTCCTGCATAACATCGGAGGCTATTTGAAAAAAGAAAAGAATGAAGCAAATCATGATATTATCCAGGGATTATGGACAGGATCATCTGTTAACTAAAAAATAACAATATTTTTGTTAAAAAAGGTTGAAAAATTTCATTTTCCAAAATATTGCAAATAATAGCAATGAGTTCTAATATTTTAAAGATTCGATTAAACAAATCTTTAGTTAAAAAGATAATCATCAGTTAATAAGTTTTAATTGATAAAATATAAAAAAGAGTTCGTGCGTTCTACACAAAGGAGGGCAGGAATATATTCTTTAAGATCACAACACAGTCAAAAGTGTCTCCAGATCAAATCCTTTTACCCAATCTCCCAAACAAAATTATATGCTAGGATGCAGAGGTAACCTCGGTCCTAATGCACAATTTTTTTTTTCTTTCATCCCTTTCTCTTTTTTCATACCTGTCCATTGACTACTAGGACGTGGCCGGCGCCGTTATTGATGTTAAAAGAGAGAGCATCAGTTTTGGACATTGTGAATGTGTTGTCAATCCCAGACACCATTCTTTTGACCTCTGATCAAAATTGATGGCCTCGGTCAATCACGGAGTAGCAACCATTGGCGATGTGGAATTCATTCTACTGAGCCACGCCTGCGATTATGGAGTTCGAAATGCCTTGATGATATTTCAATAAAAAGAATTGTTAAATGTCAATATAACAAGCTAAAAACAATTAAATAAAAATTAGGCATTTTCGGGTTCCATACTTTAAGGTGGATGTGAGTAGTCAATCAAGCTAAGCTAAGCTAATATGTAAGTTAGTTAAAAAAAAACAATTTTTTTGGTTAGGAATTTCAATTCCACTGTCTAAATCAACAGTAAATCTATTCGCCTACAAATCCCAAATATTGTGACAACTCACCTTCCAAATAAGCCTAAGGCAATTGACAGAGGTCACGGTTTTCGTAATGGTCCTAGCGAGAAAAAAAAAACAAACTTTCCCAAAAAATAAATCCTGAAACGAACAAAGTGACCTTTTCTTAAAAGAATTTGAGAAAAAAAAATACTCGAAACCAATTTAAAGCGTCCACTTGGACCTTACGTGAAATTCAAGATGCAATTATGTGGAAGTAAAGTAGTTACTATCAGGGCGCACTTGAAAAACTCCGTTTACTACAAGATTCACGTAAAATCGATGCAACAAAATTTCAGTTTACGTGAAAAATCCCTTAAAAATAATTTCTAAATTATTTTGAGTGTACTATTCTGCGGTATTTTTTTTTTAAATTCAAAACTAACGCATTCCCGAGATATTTAAGATGCAAGAAACGATTTTTTTTCCAGTGATTTTCATCCGTTTGGATGATTCATCCCGACCCTCATGCAAGAAAAGAAGATAAGAACAAATTGTGCACAGTTTTTTTCAAATTCATCATCATAAAATTGAGAGCTGCCACAACTGTTGTTTATACCGCAAATACAATGCTCATTGGAAACGTATGAAAACTCTGTCAGGAAGGTCCACAAAGTTCAAACCAAGTGTTGGAGTGAAGAACATGATCCGAAACTACGGTTAAAGATCATTAGAAAAGCCAAGGCTTGTTGGCGATTTCAACAAAACTTATTGACATAAAGCGCCAACTGATTTTCACTCACGGAACTAACAAAAGGGTGACAATAAGTATTATTTACCAAGGCAGTAAATACAAATTGATTTTGAACTTGTGATTTTTATGTAAACTGTCAATTTAAGGCCAGTAACAATGACAGAATTTGGTAAAATAATCATCAAGTAGTGCTTCTTGCATAAGCAATCAAACTTTTTCGTGGTTTTCCCAACCAAATTCAATTTTGAAAATTACAGTTTCAAACCATAGTGATGAATCCGAGTTCAGTTGCTTAAAACTCTTCAATTGCCAATTATCCCTCTGGGACGTTTCAGTACAATCTCAGTTGAAAGAAATATTTGAGTAAAATGCGTTATCTTTCTACATAATGCGTTTGCAAATCATCAAACCACATAAAAATCCAGAGAATCTTTATGTTTAAGAAAGATTAAAAAAAATTTTTTCGGTATTTTTTGTGTTATGAGAACAAAATAAGAAAAACCAGAAGCTTTTTCTCGAAAAATTTTATTGTAGTTTCCTTCTCTAGAAAACCATTTTGAATTTGGTGCTAAATATTTTATGTCATTTTTGTACTCAATTTCCTCGGTAACGATTTGATTAAATTTCACATGTGAGGACAAGATTCGGATTTTTATTTCTTGAGTACTTTTTAAGATTTTGAATTCAATAATTTGAAAAAATATGCTTACATATCTACACCGCTTAGTTAAACTTTTTAAATCTTAAACTCAGATTTGCTTAATGTTATTACTCCATATTAATGATGGCTTTGCAGGATAGTTTTTCATTTAAAAAAATTGCAGCACATTTTGAACCGATTAATTGCTTATGTAATTCAAAATCAAAAGTGATATCCAAATCAATAATAATGCAATCAATGCACTTTCTCAATTTTTTTAAAAATGCCTTTCGATTAAGGAGGGACAAGATTTTTCCCCGCTTTCGTCCAAACACGCAAACTTTATTTGCTCTTGTAATCCAAATGCATGTTGATATAGCGTTTTTTTGCAGAAATATTTTCTCGAGATTCGCCTTGAATCTAAAATGTTTCCAAAAATTGTTGTTGTTTTTTTTAAACTAATAATCGTTGAAGATTGCATGGCATAATTTTCGAAATGTGATAAAGTGACAAAATTTCTACTACTTTTTCCCAACACCAGTGAACTTTCTCTAAGAGTCATTTCGAACAGCAAATCGACAACACCAACATTTTAAGTTATGATTAAGCGAAAAACTAAGTGCAGATTGCTGAAATGTCCAGCGAATTTGTCTCCGAGAGCAAGTTCATTGGTGTTGGGAAAAAGTGGTAGAAATTTTGACACTTTTGACACATTTTGAAAATTTTGCTATGCAAGAACATTTTCAAGATCTGTGGCCTTCAAGTGTTTTTACAACACATGTTATATTTTCGCATGCTGTGATGCAAAATAGAAATATTTCTATCAGATAAGGCTGAAATAGAAACAGTGCTGTAAAAAATACAACGCGAAAATATCTTGAAAACATTTTTCCATGGTAAAATTTTTAAAATGTGCTGGAAGTGTCAAAATTTCTACCACTTTTTCCCAACACGAGTGAAATGGCTCTGACAGGCAAAAAGTGTTGCCCAGCAATCAGTGATGAAAACTAAACTTCAAACAACAAATTTTTGCTAGTTCCAGAGATCGTAAGCTGTATAGCCAGTGTCGACAATGCGGCAAAAGAGTTTGGTTGGGTTACAAAACATGTGAAAAATCAATATTTAACAAATTACGACGGTTGAATCTTCTTGTAACATCTCTGGTCGTAGCAAGGTGCCTGGACGAATAAAGTTTATATTTGTTGGCTGTTTTACGAAAAATGTCATCATTTTGGCAGCACTTTGTTCCTGTGGAAAAACAAAACAAAATTTTCTCGATGAAGATTTAATTGAATCTTATTATGCTTTTGTTATGGATTTTGTCAGATTTTGCCAGCTGACATTCCAGTGAAAACTTGTTTAGTGACACAAGAATAATTCGAAACAGCTAAATTTATCAAATTTCCCCCAGTTACTGTCAAAAATGAAGTATTGGTCAAAAAATATTGAAAATTGATGAGATAGGATGCAGCCACCTAAAATACTGATTAGACAAATGCTTTGTGAAAAAAAAACTTTACAATATCATTAAATTTTTAACTGGATTTAACTGAAAAAAAATGTGCCGATCAATGGAAAATACCAACTTGGTATTACCTAGAATAAAGTATAAATATTTCTTACCAAAAATAACACTAGTTTACAAAATTTTAAAAAAATCGTGAACTCGATTAACTGACCAACATTTTTAATGTAAAATCGGGCGCTGAATCCGAAAATGAAATTCAAAAAAATCTCAGTAGAACCGTTTTTGAGTTATGCTCCAAATATGAAATTTCGAAAAAAATAAAAAAGTTCTTGTACTTAGATTGAAATATCTCGGACGACATAACAGTAATTTGAAATCTCTTTTTTGCATATTAAAGGTGAGTGAATTTTCTATCGATCATCTGAACACTGTTTTTGCGTTTGACCAACAGTATTGTTGATATTAGTGACTTTATGAGGAAGAAAATTATAAAAAACTAATTTTTTTAGAGAAAATTTTGTTTCAACTAAAGTTTTTGACTCGATGGTAGCATTTAAAAAATCTGATTTTCTTTTGCGCTTAAATGTCAGTTTATAACAAAGATTTCAAGTGGTTATCTATTAAAATCGGTTGAAAATTGAAGAAGTTATGGCTACTTTACCATAACTGTAATTTTTGAAGTTTTTCATAATTTAACGAACCGCAGTACTCTTATCATAGTATAGGAAGAATGAAACATGATAAATCTCACTCGCTCCAAGTCAAAATTATTTATTAGCTTACCAAAAGGTCACATGCCAAGTTTCAGGAAGATCTGACCATACGGAGGGGTTGCTTGAGTCTCCAACGTGAATAAAATTTTGAGGTATTTTGCCCGGAAGGAACGAAAAATACTGGTTTTTCATCAATAACTTTTTTCATCACTAGCTGATTGTTTTTTATGGTTGATTTTCTTAAAGCCTAAAATGAGACAAATATTTCACCCGAAGACTGTAACTCGATTGGATTTGAAACAGAAAAGTTATTGCGGTTCAAAGATTGTATTTTGGTCGAAAATTGTCGTATAAAACGCAATGCGTAAAAAGTACTCATTGCGTGTTGGACATACTTTGCGGCCTTTGAACCGCAATAACTTTTCTGTTTCAAATCCAATCGAGTTACAGTCTTCGGGTGAAATATTTGTCTCATTTTAGGCTTTAAGAAAATCAACCATAAAAAACAATCAGCTAGTGATGAAAAAAGTTATTGATGAAAAACCAGTATTTTTCGTTCCTTCCGGGCAAAATACCTCAAAATTTTATTCACGTTTGAGACTCAAGCAACCCCTCCGTATGGTCAGATCTTCCTGAAACTTGGTATGAGACCTTCTGATAAGCTAATAAATAATTTTGACTTGGTGCGAGTGAGATTTATCATGTTTCATTCTTCCTATACTATGATAAGTGTTCTGCGGTTCGTTAAATTATGAAAAACTTCAAAAATTACAGTTATGGTAAAGTAGCCATAACTTCTTCAATTTTCAACCGATTTTAATAGATAACCACTTGAAATCTTTGTTTTAAATTGACATTTAAGCACAAAAGAAAATCAGATTTTTTAAATGCTACCATCGAGTCAAAAACTTTAGTTGAAACAAAATTTTCTCTAAAAAAATTAGTTTTTTATAATTTTCTTCCTCATAAAGTCACTAATATCAACAATACTGTTGGTCAAACGCAAAAACAGTGTTCAGATGATCGATAGAAAATTTACTCACCTTTAATATGCAAAAAAGAGATTTCAAATTACTGTTATGTCGTCCGAGATATTTCAATCTAAGTACAAGAACTTTTTTAATTTTTTCGAAATTTCATATTTGGAGCATAACTCAAAAACGGTTCTACTGAGATTTTTTTGAATTTCATTTTCGGATTCAGCGCCCGATTTTACATTGGAAATGACCTTCAGTTTACTGAGTTCAAAAATGCTGTAAACTAGTGTAATCATTATTTTTTTCATATTTTCCTTAAATAATCATAAGATTATCTTTATTTAGTTTCCCAGAAATTTTTTCTATCAATCGTATCCTTGTTTAATCAAGAAATACATTTCATTAAAAACAGAGAATAATCAAGACTGATGTAATTAGGCATTATTATTGATTAATTTTAATAATACTTTAACCACAGACTAACAGACAGGACACTCTGAAGAAAATCCGATCATTTGTTCGCAAAGCGATTACACTGCCATCTGTTGCCGACATTGCCTACCAACATCACGATTGTAAAATAAACCATAGTAGGAAGCCATGATATCTTGGCATTTATAACTCAAGTGTAAACAAGTGATCCATTATTTTGGCTGGTGTAATAATTTTCTAGGAAGATTTTGGTGTTCAATTAACCGTAATTCGAGTTATCAACGTGATAAAAACAACTGAACCGTCCCGGGGAAAGCAGGTAACGGGAGTCAAATACGTAGTATTGATTGTTCTTTTTATTTTAACGTCATAAAATAATTTCAAAAATAATTGTAGATATTTCAAATTGAATCGAATCAGAGCGAAAGATGCCCGATCAGAGACAGCTGCAACAAATCAAAGGACAATTGAATAATCCTTCAGTCTCCAGTAACGGAAGTCAATGTTTGGAATCCATGAGAACTTTTTGAATTGATCCGTTGGGAATTTTGTTTTGTGCATGAATATTGTGTTGAAAATACAAAATGGTTCTTTAATATCCGCGAATTTCCTTTGGTTTCAAAAGCCCGTTAAAATTTGCCAACAATTATTCAGTATCTTTTTATTTCATCCAGGAACAACAAACGCGTTTTTTGAACGAATGCGTATTTTCAGAAGTAATCACCCAGGCAAAAAATTTGGCAAAGGTACATACACTCTAGAGGTTTTTCAATTTAATAGTTAAAATTGACAAAATAAGCTGAGTCTCAGGTTTGCGTCAAAGTCAATTGGGGGAAAAAATTACTTGTCAGCATATTTATTCAGGTGATTTAATTATTCCAGAACAGAACATATTCTTAACATTTCCGCTCGCTTATCTTAATTTTGCTTTTGAAGGTTTCCCGTATCGATCGAATGAAATCATTTCGTACTCTGGTAGCAAGAACGGCTTATAAAAGCTTTCTCGAGAAAGTGTCTTTCACGAAAATTATATCTTCTAAATCCATTGATAATTCTTTAGCTGAATTCCGGCGGTAGACTGTTTAAAAAAAGAGTCCTGTTATCACTAGCAATCTTTTGACGATGGTATCTCCTGAAACGAAAATTTTTTAGGTTATTTCACGACCTTCGAGGAGTAACGGAGATGGCAGACACACTTTGACAAATTCCTTGAATTGATGCACTAGTTTGATCGACTTTTACTGCACGTTTTGGTCCATTATTTGGTTTAAATGTTGAATCTAAACGACAAATTCTTCACTCTTAAATTACCACCTAATCAACGGTAAACAAGCTTTGCTGGATAACAACAAACAAAACTCAACAACTTACAAGCACCATGGAGATGATACTGGAGATGCACTGCTACCATGATCAAACAACTAAATTTTCGTTTTAGTGATTTTAGTGCACTCTAGTGTCGACATTGCCTAGCTTTGAAAGAGCTTGCGAGAAACGAAAAACGAGTGTCCTGTCTGTTTGTCTGTGCTTTAACATTATGCAATTTCAACCAGGCACAGACACCTGAAATCGCATTTTAAATGCGAAAGAACTTTCCCACTATCACCTCTCGCTTCCTGTTAAAAAGGTCGTTCGGTTTGCACCGTTAAATAAAGCCATTACCAACAAAAGTCTAAGCTTATAATTACTACTCCAAAGACACCTTTGGGCTGCACTGTACTGTTCAGTGTATCCTCCAGGAGTGTACACAGAGAGTTGGTTTCTCTACGCACCAGTTTCCCAACAATAATCATCCTTCAAACCCACAGTAGCAGCAGCAGCAGCTTCAATTTTAACCACTCCAACTGCGCTCAACTGCTGCAAGTGGAGAACAACTGCATCCTAAAACTAATCCTGGCCCTGCTGCTCCCACAGTAGAGAACCACTAAGGTTGGCTCATTCACATAATGGCTTTTGCCGCTGCTGCCTGGAGAAAGCGCACCTCCGAGGAAAATCCCTGAAACTCCAGCTTCGGCAGCCAGCTAGTGTAGCACTTATCTGCAAATATGCAAACAAATTTCGAGCATCCTTTTCGGTGAACGAGAAGCGAGAGCGACTTCATGAAGCTGAATATGCCAACTAAAAAACCCTCCTCTTCCCTTTCTCTATTATCCAACACCCAAACACATAAAGACACACACATTCACGAGTTTTGCATTCAAATTTCGCAATTCACACTAATTTCCACTTTTCTCCCATTTTCATTCGCGCAGGTAAGAGTCTTGACTTTTCGCAACTTCTGAAGAGCAGCAGCAGCGAGATAAAACCTCAACACCGGGACCAGGCAGCTAGTCATCAGACATAAGTACGAGTGAGGAAAGCAGAGGTACCTCCCTCCCTTTTTAGTATTGTTGTGTGGTTGCACACCATCAACAAACAAATCCACAGAAACCGAATAATCATTAACAATAGCAGCTTGGTGAGGATTTTAGCGGAAGGTATTCAAACGAAAATTTCACAAGAGTTCTCGAAGATCGGAAGGTGGAAAAATTAATGAACATTAAATATTGAAATGATGATCTGATTGAGGTGACAATGGGCTGATGAGCTGTGAATTGATAAGCAGATGGGCTCATGAGCTGATAAGCTTATAAGCTGATAATCTGATGTGCTGCTGAGCTGATAAGCTGATGAGCTCATGAACTGATGCACTCATGAGCGGGTGAGTTCATATGCTGATGATGGACTCATGAACTAGTGATCTAATAGGCTGATGAGTTAATGAGTTAATGGGCATCTCAGCTGGTAAGCTGATGAACTATTTATCTGTTGAGCTTATCAGTTGGTGAACATATGAGCTAATGAGCTAAAACTATGATAAGCTGATGAGCCGATAAGCTGTTGGCCTGATGTACTGATGAGCTGTTAAACTGATAAGGTAACTGATGAGATGGTAAGATGTTAAGTTGATACACTTGTGAGCTGATGAACTCATGAGCTGATGGACTCATAAGCTGATGAACTCATAAGCTGATGAGTTCGTAAGCTTATTACTCGATGAGCTGCTGCGCTGGAAGGCTGCTAGCTGATGAACGCTTTTGACCTGAAAAAAGTTGATAATAAGATGAGCTGATGAAATCATGAGTTAATGAATTAATAAAATGATGAACTCATGAATTACTAAGCTGAAAAGTTGGTGAGCTGATTATAAGCTGGTGATCAAATAAGATGATGAGTGATGAGTTCATCAGCTTATGCACTCATCTCATAAGTTAATGAGGTGATAAGCTGATGAACTCATGAACTAATAATCTAATAGGCTGATGAGTTAATAAGCTAATGAGTATCTCAGCTGGTAAGCTGATGAACTACTTATCTGATAATCTTATCAGTTGACGAACTGATAAACTGATGAGCTAAAAAGTTGATAAGCTGATGAGCTGATAAGCTGTTGGTCTGATGTACTGATGATCTGGTCAGCTGATGAGATGATAAGTTGTTAAGTTGATGAATTTGTTAGCTGATAAGCTGATGAACTCATAAGCTGAGTCCATCAGCTTATGAGTTCATCAGCTTATCAGCTCACAAGTCCATCAACTTAACAGCTGATGAGCTCATAAGCTGACGAGCTGATAAGCTAATGACATGAATAAAGTTGATAATAAGATGAGCTTATAAACTGATGAACTCACGAGTAGATGAATTAATAAAATTATGAACTCATGAACTACTAAGCTGATAAGTTGGTTAGATGATAAGTTGATGAGCTTATTATAAGCTGATGCACTCATGAATTGATGAGTTGATAAGCTGATGAACTCATCAACTGATGATCTTATAGGCTGATGAGTTAATAAGCTAATTAGCATCTCAGCTTGTAAGCTGATGAATTACTTATCTGATTGGCTTATCAGTTGACAAACTGATAAACTGATGATCTAAAATGTTGATGAGCTGATAAGCTGATAAGCTGTTGGCATGATGTAATGATGAGCTGGTAAGCTGATGAAGTAATAAGCTGGTCAGCTGATGAGATGATAAGTAGTTAAGTTGATGAACTGGTAAGCTGATAAGCTGATGAACTCATAAGCTGAGTCCATCAGCTTATGAGTTCATCAGCTTATCAGCTGACAAGTCCATCAACTTAACAGCTGATGAACTCATAAGCTGATGAGCTTGTGAGCTGACTACTCGATGAGCTCTGGAAGGCTGCTATGCTGATGAACTAATAAACTGACAAGCTGATAAGCTAAAAGCATGAATAAAGTTGATAATAAGATGAGCTTAAAAGCTGATGAACTCATGAGTTCATGAATTAATAAAATCATGAACTCATGAATTGCTAAGCTGATAAGTTGGTTAGAAGATAAGTTGATGAGCTTATTATAAGCTGATGATCTCATTTGATGGTGAGCTGATGAACTCATTAGTTGATGAATTGATAAGCTGATGAACTCAACAACTGATGATCTAATAGGCTGATGAGTTAAACAGCTAATGAGCATCTCAGCTTGTAAGCTGATGAACTACTTAATTATCTGATGAGCTTATCAGTTGACGAGCTGATAAACTCATGAGCTAAAAATTTGATAAGCTGATGGGCTGATAAGCTGTTGGCCTGATGTACTGATGAGCTGGTAAGCTGATGAGGTAATAAGCTGGTCAGCTGATGATAAGTTGTTAAGTTGATGGACTTATTAGCTGATAAACTGATGAACTCATAAGCTGAGTCCATCAGCTTATGAGTTCATCAGCTTATTAGTTTACAAGTCCATCAACTTAACAGCTGATGAACTCATAAACTGATGAACTCGTGAGCCAATTACTCGATGAGTTGCTGCTCTGAAAGGCTTCTAAACTGATGAACTAATAAACTGATGAGCTGATAAGCTAATCAACCTGAAAAAAGTTGATAATAAGATGAATTTAGAAGCTGATGAACTCATGAGTTGTTCAGTCGATCAAACTATGAATTCATAAATTAAGCTGTTAAGTTGGTTAGATGATAAACTTATGAGCTGATGATAAACTGATGAGCTGATGATAAACTGATGAACTCATGAGACGATAAGCTGAAGAACTCATCAGCTGATGCACTCATGAGCTGATGAGTCGATAAGCTGATAAACTCATGAACTAATGATATAATAGGATGATGAGCTAATAAACTAATGAGCATCTCAGCTGGTAAGCTGATGAACTACTTATCTGATGAGCTTATCAGTTGACGAACTGATAAACTGATGAGCTAAAAAGTTGATGGACTTGTAAGCTTATGAGCTGATGAACTCATAAACTGATGGACGCATAAGCTGATGAACTTATAAGCTGACTAGCTGACCCGTTGTGCTTTGCTACACCTTCCAGAAATAAATGTAATTTGTAAAAAATTATTCAAATTTAGATTTTAGAGAGCATTCTTTTAAATCAAACCTCATCATACTTCAGAACCAACAACTTTGAAATGAGAGCTGCAGCTGCAGTTCTGAATTGAAATTCAAAGATGGTATATATTATTTACTGAAACATGTTTTTCAAGATCTGAAATTTGTACTCGGTACCCAAAAAAACCTTTTTAAATATGGTCCCTTCTTTGAAAAGCTCTTTATCTTAAATTTACATGGGAGCTCTCCCACCTTTTCCAATTTTGTCCCCCACTGCTTGAAGAAGGTAAGCAAATTTAACCGGCTCGATACCCAAACAGCACTTATCATGGTAATGAAAAATATATTAAATTAGTTATGTATTAAATACAGTGCAAATTTCTTTTTTTCTAAATAAATTTACTACGGTAAACATATAAATATTTAAAAAAATATCAGTTGCATCACCAAATAAGTTCTCAGCGTTTTTATTTATTTTCTCTTTGAAAGTCCAATATTCAAAAATGTTGGCAAAAACAAATTTCTAAGTTTACATTTGTTCCGTTTATTGGGGCAAGTGTCAATGCAAAGCTTATTTACAGATGCGTCGGAGTAATGGCTTTAAAATGGATTTAATACGAATTCCTGTTTTTTGTTCTATCAAAATTCACTGATATATCTGCAGTATTCCTGCAATATAAATTTATGTTTGTTACTCCACTTTTAACGAATGCTGTTCAAAGGAAATGACCTTCATTTACAAAGACATTTAAGAATTTTCAATATCCGCATCAGTTTCAACATTCGGAATACCCCTTTGGTCTTTCCAACATATTGAATCATTTTGAAGATGAATTTGTTAAAAGTTCGACGTTTGCCCTTGCCCCACCGTGTAAGTTGACAGAAGGGAATATTGTTTTTAAAACTTTAAGGGTAAATTAAAAATTTCTCTTAAAAATTTTGCGTCCAGATAAATATCAGTTCTAAAGTCTCGCTTTTCAAAAACGGATCAAAAGTCTCTTTTATGCAGCCATGTAACACAAATACTTTTTTCATGTTAAGTACGTACTTGAATTGGTATGTAGGTAAAAAGTACGATGGTTTTTTCAGAGTTATTTAAAATTAAAAGCTCCCATTTTCATTTCCAAATTCGTTTCAGTTGTGTATTTGGCCCGAAGGAACGATTTCTAGAAGAAAACATTATTTTTAATTTTTTTTAACAGAAAAAGTTTAACGTTTGAACATGTTCTAATGTTCCTTGAATGAAAAGTCGAATGCTACCTACATTAACACGAACTAAATATGGAAGTATTTTTGCAAATCTTCCAATTGGTTTTGATTCGATTGGTAAAATACCAGTCCGTGTCACATCTAGGCGTCATTTATTACCACGTGCTATGTACAAATCAAATAAGCAAAAAAAAACACACCTAGGTTGCATATCGTCCCGCGTGTTTGAGAAACAGGCGCTTATTGTTAAATTTTCCAGCAATCAATGAACAGTGTGCTTTGGTTACTATCCTCTTGCGACGACGTTTGCTCGCCCATGGAGACGAAAAACAAACCCCTCAAAGAAAATATGCTTGGTTGAGAAATACGCGCCAAAATATTCCTACTGATCAGTATGCTATGCCTGGGTTACTATCCTTTTGCGACGTTGGCCGCGACGCCTCGACCATAGAGACGAAAAACAAACCGCCCAAAGGAAAAAAAATCTCAATAAAATGGATGTCATGACTTTAATTTGTGCCGAAAAACTACAAATTTTGTATGGAAGCCTCTCCTTTCTTAAGTCGGATGGAGTTTTGACTATTACAGAAACCATCCCCGGCCTCAAAAACCCTCAGATACCAGTTTTGACGATGATCGGTTCAGTAGTTTCCGAGTCTATAGGGAACAGACAGACAGACAAACATTCATTTTTATATATATAGATGAGCTCGTGAGCTGATTACTGAATGAGCTGCTGCGCGGAAAGCTGCTAAGTTGATGAACTAATAAACTGACGAGCTGATAAGCTGGTGACCTGAAAAAAGTTGATAATAAGATGAGCTTAGAAGCTGAGAATCTTGATGAATTAATAAAATGATGAACTCATGAATTGTTAAGATGATAAGTTGGTTAGATGATAAGCTGTCTGCCTGGTGTACTGATGATCTGGTAAGCTGATGAGGTAATAAGCAAGTCAGCTGATGAGATGATAAGTTGTTAAGTTGATGGAGTTGTGAACTGATAAGCTGAAGAGCCTATGTGCTGCTAAGCTGATGGACTCATAAGCTGATGAACTCATGAGTTGTTAAGCTGATGAGCTAATGCGCTGATAAGCTGGTAAGCTGATTAACTGATTATCTATTGATAAGCTGATGAGCTGAAAAATTCATACACTGATGAGATTCTGTGCTAATGTACTTAA
This sequence comes from Uranotaenia lowii, assembly GCF_029784155.1. Lineage (NCBI taxonomy): Eukaryota > Metazoa > Arthropoda > Insecta > Diptera > Culicidae > Uranotaenia > Uranotaenia lowii. The sequence goes on from NC_073692.1 coordinate 296,293,963, forward strand.
AGATCAAAATTTACTTACACGTTTTCGAATACAAAAGTGAAACGATATTATGTGATATATGTATTTGAAAGCCAACATTCGGTATATTTCATATTTCATAAAGTAAAAAGCACGATCATTTCCCACCGTGCCCGGGAAAAGGTTAATAATGCTGATGGTTTTGTAGCCGACCAAACTTTTATCGCGAAGTCAACAGAGATCCACGGAATGTCAAATAGAGACCGCTCACCTTACGGGTATCATCATCATCATCATCGAAAGCCGGCGGCAGAAGGCAGATACCACAACAATATTTAGCGCATCACGGCGACGACGATGCAAGGTGGTAGGAAGAGACGGCCAAGCCTAGCCAAGAAGTTTCTCCCGGCGCCGGCCTGTAGTAAAAGTTCGCATAATTTCTCTGAAGGGATTGGCAAAAGTTTGACCGGAGCTTAAAAGGGGGGAAAACTCACGATTTTTTTGCGCTTAATTTCTGCCCGCTCAGGAATCGGAAGCAAGTGCGCACTTTACCAACGAGTTGTGAAAAAGTTCATAATTTCATCACGTAATCACACTGCCTGCCTGCCTGCCCGCCGGTTTTGGTTGATCTTTTTTTTGCTCTCAATTCAGTTGGCTGGCAAGAGGTAGATTCAGGTGGGAAAAATACGGTTTGCTTGCCGGTTTGCCATAAAATCAAAAGTCCTACGGTCTATTTGAGAGGTGAAAAAGTTGGTTGCTAAGAGCTTAATTCTTATTCCCTAAAGACTTCATGCAAATGAATTTTTGGAGGGTTAAGCGTTTTAACTTCTGCTGAAATCGCTCAAGGTAGAAGGAATAAATTGATAAAGAGAAAAACTCTAAATGGTAAACATAATTCTTTTTTGCTCGAATAGCTCCAAAAAAAATTAATTGAAAAGGAAAAAGGAGGTTTTCAGCAACAAAAGTCTTTCAGAGCTATTTAGCAATTAATCCCTCAAAAAAGCATCAAATTCACAGGACTGAAAAAACTCCTCTTTGAGTGACACTCAACTTTTCACACACGCTAACTGTTCGTCAGCTTCTGCTTTACAGATTGAGCACAATTATCCCCTCATTAGCGCTCAGCACTTGCTTTTGAGCATTTGCTATTTTTCCAAGTTTAATGTTTGCCACTCAGGCACGCGAAGTTGCTAATTTCTAGAGCATTTCCTTCACTGTCGTTGTTGTGACTTTGTTGTGTCAAGTGGGTGCAGTCAAGCGCCGTAGCAACTGGCTGTGGAGGGATGGAAAAATAATTGAGGCGCAACGCTTCTTCGACGTGGCGGCCCTGGTATATTATTTCATTTCCGGGAAAATTAGCACAGGAAGGGCACATTGCCCGGGTTGGATAAAGCGTTTTATTTTCCATTTGTTTTGGAAGTAAATCGCAGAGAGATTTTGAATTGCCCAAAAAAACGGTTTGAACTTTAACACAGATCTTCTTAAATGGTGCCTTTCGGAAGCTGAAGATTGAACATTTTAACATAAAGAAAGAATTGATAGTTTTTTTTAATATGATATGAATATTTGTTGTGATATCAAATTAAATAGAATACTGTTTGTATCGGAAATTGATAATATAATCACATTTATTCTCGTCAAGTCATGTAAAAATGTCAGGTTACATTAGTAATTGTTATGTCATTTTGGCAACACTTCCCTACTGATTTCCAATCTGTTCAACTGGCAACAATTCCAGTATACACTATGAATTCACTCTTCGTCGATACTATAACAATAGCGAACTGACGTTCTCTCACACTTGCGACTCTTTGTTATTGTTTACATTTGCCACGCGGTTCGCCACGGTTAAAATCCTGCATAGTTCGGTCATCGCTAGTGTAGTTAAACAAGATTTAATATGATGAACATTCAAACCTTTTACCGCGATCAAAAGAAGATAATCTATGTTGATGTTTTGCAACAGTTTGGCAGTGGGAAGGAGAGATCTGTACTACATGGTGGTAGAACTTGGCATACTTTTATTTCTAATTTTACGTTCTATTCTTACTAGCCTGTTCCCTAGATATTCATAGGGATATAGTTACAATAATTTGTTGGTTAGTTAATGATGTGTATGTTGTTATTTGTCTCATCGATTGCTACGATAAGACAAATCTAAACTCTCCTCCTCCACATTTGCAGTCTCCTTACTGCCTTCGGCGGCTCCTCTTCAACGCATGAACCGAAACACGCTCTTTCCCATGATGCAACTCGATGGCTTCCGGTCCGACGACCTCCCAATGGCTCTGGCCCGACGACCTTCCATAGCTCTGGTCTCGGCACTCTTCCTGCGGCTCGAAGCTTTCCTTCCACCTCGACGCCTTTCCTGAGGCCTGACGCCTCTAGTAGTCCAGCTCGACCACCTTCACTTGGTTTTCCAGTTCGACGACCTTCAATGGCACCGGCTTGACGACCTTCCGTGGTACCCCGCTCGTAAGTCCAGTGGCTCCTGGCCCGACGAATACCACCTGGTTCCTGACTTGACGACGTTTCATGATACCGGCCGCCAACCTTCCATGGCTTTCGGTACGAAAATCTGCCAGTAAATCTGGCCTGACGCTTGCTTCTTAGTCCAGCAACCTTCCATGGCACCGATCCGACGACCTCCCAGTGGCTCCGGTCCGACGACCTCCCAGTGGCTCCGGTCCGACGACTTTGTTGGTTCCGGCTCGACGCTCTTATTTCGGACCGACACCTCACCAATAGCACGACGACCTTCCGCTGACTCTCGACTTACCGACCTTCTAAGGATCCGACCAAACGACCATCCATGGAACCTGTCCGACGACCTTCCGTATTTCCTGGCCTGTCGACCTCCACCTGGCTTCAAGATTCGATGATCTTCCAGTTGGCTTCTGGTCCGACAATCTTCAACGGTTTCCGGCTCGCCGACCTTCCAGTGGCCCCGACTCAATGACCTCCATATGGCTCTGCACCGACGACCTTCCAGTGGCTGTGGTTCCTGCCTCGATGACTTTCCAATGGTTCCTGGTTCGTTGTCCTTCCGGGCTTCGGCTCGTTGTCCCTCCATCGGCGCTGGCACATCTTAGCACTGTTGATTTCGCTTCTTCTCCTTTCCACTATTTAGTGCTGGGCCCATTACCTGTTGAAGAAAGCACTTTGGCAGTGGAAAGAAGAGACTTTACTACTTGCTGGTAGAACTTGGAATACTTTTATTTCTAACTTTACGTTCCCATGTTACAATGGGAAGACTCATGATATGCTCCGTTTATACCTCGTACTCCCTCAACTCCACCTGGAGCCGCAGACCTAATTCTCACCTCGAACTGTTTAACACACTATGCTTCAATAGTGAGGTCTATTCGCGCTAGTACGCTCCAAGGCCATACTCATTGACGAGACCACTTTCAGCAAAAACTCTCCTCCTCGCGACTCGAGGCCTGATCTGTCCTCTAAAGACTCTAGATCCGACCCCTCTTCGCATCGACGGTTCTAGGCCCGATATCTCATAAAGCGACTCGAGATCTGACCTCTCCTCGTAATGACTCGAGGTGACCACTTATACCCCTCTCCTTTTAGCAACTCGAGGCCTAATCCCCCCCTAAAGACTCGAGATCCCATCCCTCCTCGCATCGACTCGAGGTTGACCTCTCCTCTGCACGATTCAAGGTCCGATCTCTCTTCTAGCGACTCGAGATCTGACCTCGCCTCTTAATGACTCGAGGTGACCACTTATACCCCTCCTGTTGTTGATTAAAGGCCTGATCTCTCCTCTAACGACTCGAGACCCAACCTCTTATCATGAAGACTCGGGGTTGATCACACAAACCTCCCCTCCTGAAGATTCGAGGCCTGACCTCTTCTCTAACGACTCGAAACCCGACCTCTTGTCTCCAGGATTCGTGCCCGTTGTGTAAACGTCATCCTACTCCGACTCGATTGGGTCACCCATCGTCAAGAGCCACTCTACCCGTGGGTATGCCCAGATCGTGGAATAACCCTTTCCCAACGATTTTGATTGCGAAGGAGTTAAAGTCTTATCCCCGCAGTTTCGGTCGTTGGGAACCGCCCCACTCGAAAACTCGCCGAAGTTGGAACATCCTACGCACTTTGTAGTTTCAAATCGTGGAATCGGACGCACACTACTCGGCAGCCCCCCATCGGTGGGGTCAGTCTACTCCGACCGTTTTGTCCGGTCTTCTTTATCCTTTGGCTGGCAACCCTAGGATTTTCGGTCCGCGGATTTTTCTGTCCGCCGTGTGTCCGCCGTGATCGAGAGCCACTTGTACTGGAATGGCGCTTGTCCCGGCACACATTCAGGACTTTAAACCTGGGTATCCCCCGACAGTGGTTAACCCTCTTCCTGCGAAGTCTGCTACGAGCAAGGGATAGTCTTACCCCGCAGTTTCCCCATTAGGAAGCGGCACTACTCAGATACCCCCGCGTTGGGATATTCTACACAAGTTAGTGGCGCACCCATGACCTCTGCTACGCAGAAGATGATGCCTTATCTTTGTAGCTTCGATCAAGGGATCGGACGCACACTACTCAGATGCTCCCCGTCGATGGAGTCATCCTACACAAATCGTGGACTGCCGTTGGCTCCAGCTCCTCTGCAGGGAAGTCATGATCCTCTGCACCACGTTGTCTGCTGTCGTGTCGGGCCCGCAGACGGCAAGAACTATCCATCTTGGAAGGTACAAGTTCGTACACATGCCGTTTGGACTGAAAAAAGCACTTTCAACGTTTCGAAGAAGGCTGAACAAAGTTCTTCCGATATTACGTAGCGTTTATATCTGTACTCAACATACTTTAGATAACTTAATTATCCTAAAATAAAATTCAAGACAAACTTTTGAGTTTTTAACTTTTTATAAAATTCATTTCATGCGTCGACAAAAATGCCACAAGCATGGTAAAGTGTCGTAAAAAAATAAAATCATAGGTCGAAAACTGTGTTAACTGCAAAGAACTGTCAGTACGAGTTTATGCAAATGCCTTTTGGACTGAAAAATACACCTAGAATGTTTTGGAGTTTGAGAGCAAAAAAAGCTTATGTGTCGATAAACTATTGAGATAAGAAAAAAATTATGATCTAATGAGCTAATGAGGAGATAGGCTGATGAGCGTATATGAACTGAGGAGTTGAACAGCTGATTAGCTTAAGGGCGGATGGATGAGGAATATATTGAGACTTTTTAGTTAAGTTTATTTCATGCATCAAAAACTATCTTTCGACTATTAAAAGAACTGGAAAAGTTTCAAACAGTCTGTTTAACTTAAAATATGCGTTCAAAGTTACATTAGTAATCAATGTACTTTCCAACGAACCGTAAGGGAACTTTTGTTTTCATCTGCCACCAATTGGAACTTCTACGTACCTTGTTCGTTGCAACAGCCGGAATTTTCAGTTTGACTTGCATGCTAGGAACTTTTCATTCCTTGGAATGGAAGGTGAAATGAAAAGTTTAAATATATTTAGAGAAATGCCAGAATGAGTTAGGTTTTTTTTTTAATTTTTATAGGTGTTGATTTCTGCGTGTAGCAATACTTGCTTTAAACTTTCCTTATTGTTGGAAAAACAATATTCACAAATTACTAGTTTGTGTTCGTAACATTTGTTATGTCGATAATTGAAGTAATTAAATATCCATTTTATTCGTTTCTTTTTTGAGAAATATTGTCGAAATCCTCAGAATGTAATCATGTTTGCTCTCTTCAGCTGTACAAAACCCTGCTCAGAATAATTAACAAAAAAAATATACCCGAAGAGTTCACCAACGGAACAACTGCCAAAAACCACTTCCTAGCATTCACAAAATGGCTTAGTGGTGGGGCGGGTGAAAATTTTCTTCAAGTCTCGAAACCAGAAAAGCTTCCCCTTTATCGCGGTATTGTGGCAGGCATGGGAGGAAGCGTGAAAAAAGACTACCATGTTGAGCATTTTGAAGTTTCCCCACAATTTACACTTTTTGAGATCTCACCCTCTCAACATCCGGCGGCAAATGTTTGTTCTATTTATACGTGAAGGTATCGGTGGTATCGACATTGAACCCGAACTTTTCCTTAAACTTTTTACCGTTCACCTTTTTCCGGCAAAAAGGATCTCGAAGCTTAATCCTCGGGTGTGGAAAATTTTGAAATAACGAAATGTGGAAAAATTTAAAATAAAATTTAAAGATTGGCAAATTTAGATACTGTAAATTTTCTAATAAACTTCAATGATCAATTGCTTTGTATTTTTCTAATCGACTTTTTCATAGGTTTGCGTTTTTTTTTTGCTCAAATTAAATTTAACATAAGTTTTCCCAAATGCGTCCACTAAGTGAACAAAGCAAGGCACTCGAAAACTTCCCCTAGCAGCTACTTAGAAAGTCTGAACCGCTCGATAAGCTCCCTGGAAGTTGAATGAGGCCAAAAAAAAATCGCCCAAAAATCAGCTCCAATGAAAAAGTTTGTATTTTCTAGAATCAATTGCTAGGAAGGGTTCTTGACGCTCTGGTTCGTCGTTTCTTGTTCGCCGTTCTGTTCCATTTTATTTCTTGAGCATTCGAGTGGTGGAGAGGAAAAATCGAAACAGACCAAAAAATCGGGATTGTGGATAGACGCAGCAAAAAAGAGGTTGGGAAAGATGCGGGTTACTTTGGAGGGGATTTTCTTGCTTGAGTGCTGATTTTTTTTTGTCTTTGGCGTCATAGAATTGCGTAGTTTAGCGGATTAATCTAATTTTTAGGATTTTTTCAAACCTTATTCCCTGAAAGCCGTACTTTTGTGGACAAAATGATTATCCATTCCCTAAAGTGGAACTTCATTTTTTTATCATATCTGTAATTTAAACTTCATTTCCGAAAGGAATAAAATGATCAATTTTCCTTCTTATGGAGTAGATTAAGGTAGAAGTTTTAACGCGATCAAACTTTTATGCAAAAGTACAAAATTGATTTTTTTTTGTCCCAATATAAATGTCTCAATGATTCTTTCTCAAAATCAGAAATCTCAGTTCATTTATCTGATGCACTCAAAAACAAAAACTCCCAGTTTCTTAAAAAAATAGAAATCTCAATCCATGATCAAAGATGTAACTGGTAACAGAAATTTTAATGCATATTGACAATAAGCGTCTTCGGAAGTCTCAATCCATAGACATGTTAATGCATGAGCAGAAATCTCAAATTTATTTGATTTTCCAACCAGGAGAAATCTCAGTTAGCACGAATAATTTCACATCTAGACAGGAGTTTCAATTCACTGTGAAAATTGATATTAAATTGCATTTTTATTGAAGGTGGAAATCTGAATCCCCTGTAGTTTTGTCCGCTTTATTTAAACCAACAGAAGTTTCATTCCAAAACTAGAGCGTATTCGTGAGCAGAAGTCTCAATCCGCTGTAACTTTCCACATAAACTGAACCTGGGCCAGGTTTTATTTCTCTCAGCCTCAGTCCTGTAACTATTTTTAGAAAAAAAGTGTTTCATAATTCTCAAATTTTGACAACTAGCAGAAGTCACAATCCGAAACAAACTTTTCTCATAAGTAGAATTCTCAGTCCACTCTAATTGTTCATAACAGCAGAAATTCCAATCAACATTAGTAAAGCAGAAGTAGACGTATTAATCTGCTTTTACAGAAGTCTCAATCCATGGGATCTACATTCAAATTTTTTACAGGAGCAGAAATCTCAATCCGCTGAATCAATTTATACAACGATTCATTTTTCATCATATATTCACAAGCTATTCAGTATAAGTGGAAGTCTCAATCAACTTTAATTTTTTCTTCCAGCTCATGTAAGAAATCTTTCAGCGAAACATAAGTAATTTATCAATCTGCTGAAACATTTTTACATGAGCAAATATCTCAATCTACTTTAATAATTTATAGAAAAATTTGTTTTTGTTACCAGTACAAGTCTTAATCCACGGTAACTCTTTCTAAAGGCAGAAGTCTCAATCATCGCAACAAAAATTTTACAAGCACAAATTTTTAACTAGCAGCAGTGTCACTCCGCTTTAGAGTGTTTTGACATGCAAAAGATTCTGCATGCTGTTACTTTTCCTCATAAGCAGAAGTCTCAATTCACTTTCATCATTCCTCATTCCGGAAAGTCTCAATTATTCGGTATACAATTTTAACATCAGCAGAAATCTTTTTTCGCTGCTACAAAGTACAAATGCTTGCTTATTTGATACCGTTAGAGGGCTAAAACCAATGTAATTTTTTCTTAAAGGAAGGAGTTTGAATTCTATCTTGTTTTTGTAGGCACCAGTCTCAATCCGCTAATAAAGTGAATTCATAAGCAGAAGTCTCTGTTCGCTTTACCTATCTAATACAGGCAGAAATCTTAATTCACTTTTATCTGGTTCAACTAAGTAGCAGAAGTCTCAACTCTTCGTAACATTCTAAAAAGGGCAGAGGTCTCAATATACTGTATCAAGGTTTAATTTTTCGTTACCGGTAGAAGTTTATCCCAATTTAAACTTTTTTCGGAAAACAGAAGTTTCAATCATCCCCAAAAGTCACATCCACCTTAAATTCTTCTTTCTATCGGAAGTTCCAATCCACGCCTAGAGTGTTTTCACAGGCAGAAGTTTCAATCTGTTGTAAGTCTCAATCCACTGTATTTTTAACCCTAATTCGCTCTTGAGCGTAAATATGACACGATTGGAAGTTTCTAGCCTTATAACTTTATTCGGGTGCAATTTTTTCTGGGAAACTCAATGATTTTATGAAATCTTTAATTTTGCATAATTACTTATTTATGGACGCACCCTGAATGCCCAGGAAAAAACTCCCTAACTTAACCTTGAGTGTCAATTTGACACTCCTCGCTTAAAACTGCTATATCTCTCTTGTTTCTTAATCGATTTTTACAAAATTTATAGTTTTGTAGACTTCATGATGTAACTCAAATATGTTTCTCAGACAATATTCATCTACAACACTTCTTTTTCCGTTACTAAAAGTCTAAGAAAAAAATCCGAAAAACATGCTTAGGAAAAAAGACTGTAAATCAGCTACGGTATGCTCGAAAAAAATTCACTTAGTGTCTAAGAAAGCTGAAATTAGATGCTATACGTTGCTATACGTTGCAAAAATATATCCTTAATTTTTTGAAATTTTTCAAGATCATGACCATAAAAAGTGGTGTAAAAACCATACTTCTCAATCGATGAACCGTCAAAATTGTTTAAGTCATATCAGATAAATTTGGCAAAAATGATTGAAAAGTTGACGTAATTTGGCCCATTTCCGCATCTTCAGCTTTTCAAAATACGAAATACAGAATTGACGACGAATTTTTAAAGGTAGCTGTTTTTCGAACTTCTGTCAATTTGCTATCTTATTAACCTCCGTCTTTATAGAGCGTGACAACAAAAATTATAATTTTACTCGAAAAAAAAGCTCCAAACTATGCTAGAATCTGTCAAAATCCTCGAATCGTGAGATTTTCCCTGCAATTCATTTCGTTCCATTATAAATTCCTCAATTGCTCTTGTAACCATCCGAATAAAACACTACAAATTAACTCGCCGTCCCGAACAAGTAGAACAACTTTGAAACATAACAAGATCATCCGGGAGCGACGATAATAACTCTTCCTGAAAACATTAAAAACTAACCGCGCGCGCTTTCACCTCATTCGGCAGCCATTAATTACCACGCCAAGCCCAACGAACCGGGACGCGCGTCAGCCAACAATTCCAGCAAACCGGAAATGGAACCAGGAGAAAACTATTTCGTTCCTGTGCACCTACTTGATATGGATCCATTCATTTGAATCTGCCAGTTGCTAGTCTTTTTTTTTAGGAAGTGACATTCATTTCAAAATCCATTTTGAAATTTGTGTTTACTCAACAAACAAAAATGGGACAAACTTGGCAAGCAGCTGCTAATTAAATTTTGTTTTTTAAATTAACAGGCTCACAAAAAAACCTGTACTTCTTCTAGTTTTAAGTGTTGGTGGAAAAACTTTCACTGGACAGTGAAAATGTTTTAACAATTTCCTCGTTCCCCTTTTCCACACCGAAAGCCAGAAGGACCAACTTTGTGGAACCGGTTCGAAGGACCAACACCACCCACCACACAATTGCACCCGAGAATGTTTTGAACAGCGACGAACAGAACTGGAAAAAAATGCACACAACTATTGTAGGTACCGGTACGGTTGCAAAAAGTTGTTTAAAATTATCTTCCCGTTTTAGAGTTTGTTATAATTAATGCCGGAAACACCAAGTTTGACCACCACCCCCAGCCCGAACTTCCTTTTGCAACCTTCCAACGATTCAATTATACCGAAATCGTGATTTAAAGCGATTTAACACTGTTCAGCGTGCTTTTGTTGGGATAGTGAAAGTGTCAGAAATCGTGCCATCAGTAGTGGAAACAACGAAAGTTGGATAACGAAACATTAACGAAAGAAAGATACTTCTGCAAGGCGCTACTTTCGATCACTCACTCAACCTGGGTGTGATGCTTATTTGAATCATCACAACCTCCTTGAGTGAGCGACCGATTTGGCGGGGAGGACACCGAGAAGAGGAGTGAGTAGATCCAGGGACAGTGAACGAGTGAAGTGATTAGTGAAAATTTTTATTGTGATGATCATGACCATGAGGGTTTATTTATGAGCTGATAATGATAATGATTGTAACATAATAACATAATTTTAAACAACATAATAAAATACAAAGTGATGATCTTCGACTTTCCTTCAAAAAATTTTCATAATTGGCACTCAAGCAGAAACGTTGCCAGCTTCCAGAGATCGATAGCGATCTTTTGTACGTTGTTCAAAACAATTTCCTGTTAAGGTTCCAAAATGACCTAAAATTTTAAAGGATAATATGCAGCACTGTGATTTCAACCATTTTCGTTTCGTTAAAATACAAATCCATTAAGTTTCATTCCAACACATTTTGACGCCTCACCAACTGTGCTGGATATCATCTTCAATAATTTCTGGTCATTTTTGTACCTTAATAACTGTTTCATTAAATATAATTCTAATTGAAATCCAGTCTTTGGGCTTGTGATATAGCTCAGTTGGCAAGTCAGTTGCCTCCTGAGCAGATGTCCGCGAGTTCGAGCCCAAGAGTAAACATCAAACACAGTTGTACCGGATAAGTTTATCAATAACTGTCCGCCAACTGCAGCGTTGATATAAAGTCACGAATGCCACAAAGATGATAAAACGACTAGAATCGAAACATAAAAAAAAGAAATCCAGTCTTCGGGTGAAATGATTTAAGAAAAACAATATCCAAAAGAAATCGAGGGAATCTATTGATAGAAAACTAGGTTTTAAAATTCTTCCCAAACAAAATGTCTCAAAATTACATGTATACTTCAGGCTTGTTGCGCGAGCACATTCCGAGGTCCTTAGAATTCACAAGTTTTATTTTTTCCATTTTTTATCATAAATAGATCCTCCCTTAAATTGATGAAAATAATTACGATAAGTCTTGCAAAGGACTCAAGCATGTTAGTCCTTCGAGCTGGATCCAAAACATGCTTAGCGAGTCAAAAATATTTTATTTAACCAATCAACATCAATACCTAAGATGAATCACCCCTTTAAAAAAACCTGAATCTACATGCCGATAATTTTCTCACTTGGGAACGCGCGGAAGGAAAAAAATGAGAAAAATCATTTCAAAATTTACAAAAATGCGGACCACCTACCATGTTCGATTTAAACCAACTTCAAACATTTTATACGAGATTTTCACCACTCAGTTAAAATTGCGATTCACAATACCATTGCACGGTGGTCCACAGCGGAACTTTATCGTGACAAAATGAATTACGAAGATACTATAAGAGATAAATGATGTCTACAGCAAAAATGTTAATCGATCTGAGGGGGACATGATCTATGCATTTCAATAATCTTGAATCAAATATTAGGGCGTGTCATTTGTTCATGATCTATATGTATAAACATGGATTTCCGTATGTCTGTCTATTAGTCTGTCTATTCCCTATTGACTCGGAAACTACTGAACCGATTTTTTTGGAACTTAGCAAGTGGGTGATTTTGGGTGTTTCTTACTGGAAGAGGGGAGAGGGTCTCCAAAGCTAAATCGAAATGTTTGCATAACTTTGGAAACATTCAAGCAAATGCTAGCAAATTCGGCATGGGAGAAGATTTGGTAACGAAAAATATTTCTATGAATGTTTGGCACCCCTCCTTATTCCAGAGGAGAAATGCCGCCGAACATGGCCTAGAGGATAGCGTTTAACTCTTCTAAGCCAGAGGTCATGAAATCGAGTCTCGGTCACGGCACACATTAGACTCTTTCTGTGGGCTGGTGGTGTTGGCATCAGTAGGATGCTAGCCATTATATCCTTAAAAGATGTACGCTTTAGCCTTAAGTAGAATTCAGATCTCTTCAACGAAACATGAAGTTTCACCACTGACCATACTGACTGGACACTCGATTTCGTTTTCTGGATAATTTTTCAACAGTACGCAATGTCGATTCCAGAGTGCACATCGATCGATTTGAAGAAATGCTATCCCAGTTAGGAAATGCCACCCAACTTTAAAACAAAAACACGCAATTTCTACGATAAAATCGGGCTAAATAGAACCATTTTTCCTACAGGGCATTTTTTGTCAAATTTGTCAGGTTCGCCACCTGCCGTCGCTATTGCGAATCTGCAAAATCAGACAACAAAAAATTAGACAGAAAATGGTTGAAGTTTTGTTCTAAGTGTCATGTCAGTGTGGTCAGTGGTTTCACTGAGATCCATATGTGTAGGGAGGAAGGGGAAGGGCTCTCTTACAATTTTAAACATAACTCGAGAATCAGTTAAGCAAATGGAACCAGGGGCGGGATTATGGAACTCGAAACAATCGAGTTTCGTTCGATTCGACCAACTTTGACATTACCGATCTCGATTCGAATGGAACGTTTCGAGATGATCTACTACCCGACTTACTCGAAATCTAGTACGTTAAAATTTAGAACTCGAACGAGATTCGTAATACTGATTCTAATTCGATTCGAGTTCAACTCGAAACGGGTAACTCGAATCGAATAGGATTCATAATTTCACCCCAGATTTGGCATATGAGGGTATTTGGATACGAGAAATGTTTCAATGATTATTTGAGACCCCTCTCCTCTTTTGGTGGAGAGATTGAAAGCAGGAGGGGGACTTCCGTACAATTTTAAATGCAAAATTCGATAACTGTTAGAGCAAATGGAACCTAATTGGCTTGGGAGGTTATTTTGATATGGGAAAAGGTTCTATGATTGTTTGAAACTCCTCCCGATTTGCATTGGCAGAATAGGAAGAGAGGAGGGGCCCATACAAATTTTCGCAATACTCGATAATTGATCAAGAAACCCACCTTTCATCATAGAAACATAAAGAGGGAGAGGGCTCCCATACAACTTTTTGAATGACTGATGAAATAATCGAGCAAGTGGAACTAAATTGCGCATGGGATGATGTTTGAATACGGAAAAAGACTCTATGATTGTTTGAGACTCCTCTCTGATCCAAAACAAATAGGATGAAAAGGATGTTGCATATATGTATATAGAATAAGTTAGGGTTGCCATCCGTCCCGCAAAAGCGGACATGTCTCGCTTTTTTGTTGAATGACCCGCCTTCCCGCTTTTTCCTAAAAATGTCCCGCTTTTTTATGCAAAATTTTTACAAAATTCACCTACAAACACTGAAAAATATCAAGCTTTATCCTCAATTCCAATTCATTAGTTCAATACAAAAAATCTCTCGAATACGTCTTATTTCTCAAAATAAGCAACACAAAACAAAAAAAAATCTAATATGTCTTTTTTTTAAAGAATTTTTTTTATATTTTTCATTAGACAATACTTAATAGCCCTAAAGTAACTATAAGATTCTGAGTCAGTTAAGCGTTCTTAGAGGCTCCAGGTTGGAGCACGTTCAACTTATGAAATTTAAATAATTTTGGTATGAATTGTTTAAGCTGCTTCCAAATAATTAAAGATCTTAATTTTTCGACAGAATCTAAGTTAAATTGCCTTCCATACACCACTTTTTTTTTAGTTTTCACAGTTGCACAAAGGTTTTTTACGTGATATTAAATCCGCCTCTTAAATGTAGGACTTGGAATATTTCTCTCTGTTGAAAACACATGTTTCAGTGGTGAAATAGAGCTAATCTTTATTCAGTTTCGTTCGTTTAGTCACTATAATAGTACTCATTTCATAAGCATATATGTCACTTTCTACATTTCATATTACCTAGCCGGGAAAGTACTCATTTCTCAATGAGTACTTTGATACTCCTACCCAGAATATCTGACAGCACTGTTGTGTTACCACGAACCCAATTTGTGTTGTCTCGCTTAACCGTGTGATAATGTAAACATTTGTACCGCGTTTATCACCATCACCTGTCATCAGCAATCATTGATCCATTGTTCTTCGATTGCGAATTGAACACAGAAAGAGTGGAGAACCAAAAAAAAATCTTTGGTTTTGGTGCTGCAAGGTGTTCCAGAAATCTTCTGGAGTCGGACCGTTCCGATCCACAAAACTTTTGGCTCATAAGGATCCGAAACCAAACTGATGAGTTTCAAAACTCTCAAATATCGTGTTAATTTGCGAGAACCGTGAAAAGTAACCACGTTTATGGCAAAAACCCGTGTGAATAGAAGTCATGTGAGGAAAATTTAGCAACATCAATCCGCTTAAAAAAAACCTTAGTATACTTTTCTATGAATAACTTTGGCTGGTATATAATTTGGCAACATGATTAAGCTCTTTTTAAGAGTTTCTTAAATGTCCCGCTTTTTTCTAAAAGTATCTGGCAATCCTAGAATAAGTCATACAAAAGAGACCAACTTTAGTAGGAGAGGGTTTTTGGAATGGAGAAACGTGTCTTTGCTTATTCGGGAACCCTCCATTGGGAGGACGAATAAGGGGGGTTCTCATATATTTTTTGCCTAACTCGATAACATTTTAAGCAGTAAGGAGCTGCATAGAAGGGATTGGTTTACGAGAAATGTTTTCTTGATCATTAAATAGGGAGACTCTCGTAATTTTAGTTTTGAAGACTTGGAAGTGATCAAGCGAATGGAACCACAAGGAGAGGAATTTTATACAAGTGAAACAATAATTGTGGCAGAATTTATGAACTTATGAATAAATAAATAAAGAGTCTTAATTTTAGATGCAAAATAATGATTGGAAGACTAATTTTAGGACAGGTTTCGAAAACAGAAAGAGTATTCAAGAAAATAAGAACTAATCTTATTTGTTAAATTCCATCAGTTTTAGAAGGTGTAGCAACGGGTCAGCTAGTTTACACATAAAAACATTTTGCAGTGTACAGGAAGAATTAAATTGTCTTCTACAAAGTTGTAGTTAATTGGTTTTGATGCAACATTACCGAAGATATCACATAAGCACATTTATACATTTGTCGAAAATAACAGCATTTTGGCTCTAACTTTTGTGAAAGAATTCATTCAAGAAATAAGTTTTCAAAGCATTTGTATGGAATTAATATTCGCACATTTTTCTCTCAGAGTGCAAAATTATATCTGGAGACGTTCGTTAGATATAAGGGATTTTTAACAAAAACTTATACTTTTTAAATGGGCAGCCTCGAATTGGTGCTAACCAAAAATAATTTTATGATGACATTATTTAGTTGAAATATCAAATATTTGATTGTAAAATTATGGTAGATTGGCTGTTTTTTAAACTCGAGAAAATCCAAAATTTGTTAGTTTTCAAAACAAATTCACACATTTGAAGATTTTAATGGATACCTTTTATTCAATGACAGGCAGTTTGTTTTTTTATGTTTTTATCGTGGCAAGCGAATCAAATTAACTACGGGATAAGTCAGTGCCTTTAAAAAGTTAAGAATCAGGCCTGATTTTATAGAAATGACAATTGTACAGTACACATCACCTTAATTTCCTGTTATTTCTGTGGAAATAGATTATCGGTGTTTTAAAACAAGTTGTAGAGAAGTGTCAATTTGATACTTCTTGCTTAAATTCGCTATATTTCTCTTGTTTCTCACCCGATTGTTACGAAATTAATAGATTTGGAAACCTCGTTATGTAACTCAAATATCACTACTGTTTTCTGTTATTCAAAGTCTAAGAAAAAAATAAAACAAAATATATATATAACTTAGTGTCTAAGAAAGCTGATGTTAGAAGCTGTACGTTGCACACAAGGATCATTTTTTTAAGATATTTAAAATCATTATCACAAAAAATTTAAAAAAGTAATGTAAACCGTTTAAATTGTTTCATTCACATCAGTTGAATTTTGATAAGAGGAGTGTAAATTTGACGTAATTTGGCACAACACAAAATTTTTGTCGAATTTTCAAAGGTAGCTGTTTTTTACTTTTTGTCAAGTATCGCAGCGCTAATGTAATTATATCAGTAGAATTGATATAAAATTGCTTTTCTGTTGAATATTTCCACACCACTTTTTAACATTTTTTGTGGTCAGGATCTTAAAAATCCTGATTCCACTTTCTTGGTAGAGTGTCCTAACCGGGATTTCCCGATCCAAAATTCCCGGGAATAAAAAAAATCGGAAATTCGCGAATCCCGGGAAACGCCTTAAATTCCCGGGAATTTCCGAAGCCAATCAAAAGTGCAAGAAAAATGATAGTTCTACCTGATATATGACTTAGACTTTAACATTTTTTTCTGAAAGGCTTCGAAAAGTATCTGAGTTTTCTACTTTTTAACACTCATGTGTACACTTTTGAAAATTATATCATGTAATTCCGAGTTTTCAGTACTTTTTCATACTTTTTTTTCTTATTTTCACTCGCACTTACATAACAACATATTGAGGAATCATTCGTTTGAGCTTCTACTGTTTCCCACAATATACATTTGAATATTCATAAAAAAAAATTCCAATATTTTTTATTTAGCTTCCAAAACAATGAAATATTCAAAAAAGAAACCAAATAATCTTCGATTTGCATCAATCCGACCATTTTGAGGATCAAGAATGCTTTCAGAGCATACTCGTATTAAAAAAAAAAACAAAATTTAGTTTTGTGGCTTGAGTTCAATTATGCGCGCTCGTGTAACTCAGCTGGATTTCAACCGATTTCTATAAAATTTAGTGTTTCGAAATCGTCTTGTCATTTTCAAAGATAATTTGTTTTTAAAGAAAATTTCAGAGTTTCCTCATAAAATTCAAAAGTTTACTTTTTTGGGATGTGAATTCTTTCATTTCCGATTGTTTATTAACGCTTTTTAAAACAACTCTAATAAAACAAATAATTTGTTCTACACAGTGAAGCAGTCCATTTTCGCTTCGAAACGTTTAAGACAAATTGCGTTAAAATCAATCCATATATTTATACTGAAATATTTTGTCAAAATTTACACTTTTTCGAGAAAAAACTTTTATATTCAAAATCATTAAAATATGTTGATTTTTTTTCTTATTTGTTTTAGTTTTGTATGATTTGAATTATCGAAATTATAGACGAGTTAAAAAAAATCAATTCAAATACGGATAAAACTACTTGTGAGCGGAATGTGTCTTGTACGCTTTCAGAAACGTTTTTAAGCTGTTCTGAAAGTATTTATGAAAGTATTTCAATATATGATCATCACCAAAAACGAACTGAAAAACAACCTTTAAATAACTAAATCCGAATGAATTCTGCTGTCAATTTTTCCTACCAAATCACCAATTTTTAAGCTTCAGTTTAACATCCAAACCGTTGCCAACCAATGAGTGCTGCAAAACATAAACACACAAAAACACTTTCCAAAAACCTAACCATTTCGCCAACATACTGAACAGCACAGCGGAACAATCCCGATCAATATTCCGTTGTTTTAACTTCGAATTGGTTTTTGTGAGCCAGTTGCTGCCACCTTCCTCGCTCTCTCTTGGTTTCGAGTGCCTGTTTTGTGAATCAATGAATAATGAATGGTGCTGAATTTCGGGCACGGTTTTTCCGATGAAGATGCAATTAGAAATGCTCTGCAATATGTTGCTTTAAGCCATTGAGAAAAAAGTGTTTTTTTTTTGTTTTGATCTTGAAGTACCAAAATTGAGTTTTCCTTCAGAAAAATAATTTTTGTAAAAATGTGTTATGCAATGTGTTTAATGTACTGCGCTCAAGATTTGCGATCCCCAGTATATTCCAAATGAACTGTAGCTGTAAAACCGGAATTATGCAATCAGTTCGGAAAATCTGCCGAAAACCCTGGCATCGTCTTTCCAGAAAGAGGAACTCTTCCATTTCTTGGATCTATTTGGAAGCAAACCCACCGAATGTTGCCGAATGTTTCTTGGCCTTGTTTTATTCAGTCGAGTTGTCTCTCAATCCACTTATCTCATGTTTTATTTATCACGCCAACAGAAAGAAGAAAATTTTAAGCAGCCAAGCTTTTTCATTCATCCCCCTGTTGTGGCCCCTTTTCAGTTCCACCGCTCCCCCTTTTTCATATGCCAAACGATGAAATGTAAAACAAAAATAAAGCAAAAAGCCTCGAGAACTTTCTTTTTTCCGGGTAGTAGGATTGACTGTCAAAACAAATGGTAAGCCATCCCAGGGCTCCACTTGCCGCATTTCAATCTTTCTTAGAACTTTCGGATGGTTTCTTCCACATGAGCAATGTAGGTACCTACAATGGCATTGTACCAGAAGAACGTCCTTACCCGGTTCGTTTGACAAGAAAAAGTGCCTTTTTTGCTGGTAAAGTTTCAAACCTCGGCTGAAGCTAAGTTGTCAACCAATCTGGATGTGTGCGGGACTTCACTAAAGCCTTAGAGAACAAAATATTGGCATCGTAAATAAATTTTTTTTGGTGACAATAACCTTCATACATTGTCGTTTTCTGTTTTTTTTTTTTGGTTGGGAGGAAGCACTTAACTTAAACAAAATCATTTGTTCTCGTTATTGTATGTACATATGTCATAATATACTTTTTTATGCAATGTGTTTGCTCCCATAACTAACTGATCAAATGATAATTTTTTTTTCATGTATTTCTATATGTTGTTGACTTAAATACGCATCATATGCTTCTTTTATTTATCAAGCTAGAAAAAGTTAGAAAAATTTTCTTTCATAATTAAAAATACACCCGCTAATTAATTGCATCGATGGGGAACCTAAAGTTCATAACAAAAATAAGCTCATATTTACGCTTATGATCTTAGTTTTGCCTTGATCTTTCACGTGGAAAAGGAATTTTTGATGAAACATCAATAAATCACACAAACGCAACCAATTTGCAAATCATAGCTTGTGGGGAATCGTGGGCCACACATCTATAACCACCTGTATTTTTATGTTTTTGTACACATTCTGAACTTGAAATACGTTTTCCCTACCTTTAAAGTTTTCTTATGCCAAATGAAGAGTTATGAAAAATGTTTTGTCCATCTATACAAGGAATTTTGACAAAACGTTCGCGAGCCAGGTTATGGAATCTTTTCATCATCTGAAATTGCTTTAAAATAACGAAATGAATTATGAAATCACAGTTTTGGGTCAACTCATAAACTTTGCATGTTATTTGGTCAATTTGGATTTAGTGGCCCACGATTCCCCACCATTTTTCAAAATCCAAAAAATATTGTTTTTTTTTTAAACTGTCAAAATTAGGGAAAAATAACTTATTAAAAAATTAAAAAAATACCCTGTGATACCTTGAAAATGTAGAAAACCATACCATTTTTTATTTTCTTTTTATCTTCTATAATAAAGAAGTTATGAACAACGAAAAAAAAGTGGCCCATGATTCCCCGCTCTCCCATACTACTGCGGCAGAAAATAACTGAACACTTTTGGACCAAGCTTTCCTGAACGGTTATCGAAGTCAGAGGAAGCATCGGCTATGTCCAGTCAAGTAAGAACAATCGTGACGATCATTCTCAACCAGCAGTACTGATTCTAAATTCTGGGCATCTCAAAGCGTGTTTCATTCACTTCTCACATTTGCATACTTGCAAGTTTGAAGAAAATAGCGGATTAATTTTAGGATACATTTTTTTTTGCAACGTGCCGAATGTGTTACGAAACTTCAATATCGATTTTTTTGAAACATGCCAATAGCTCATACCATGGCCGTAAGAACGGGGGGGGGGGGGGGGTTTGGGGGTTAAACCCCCACCATGAGGATCCAAAAAAAGCAAGCAAGATATTATACTCTACACTCAAAATTTTAAATTCAATACCAAGTTATGATAATAGATTAAGGTAAGTCAAGAATAACAATCTAGACTAAAAACTAATTCCAAAACCTCAAAAAACCCATCCCAAGTTCAAAATTCTGCTACACTTTTTCAAAATTTTCTCACTTATTCATAGAAATTCAGGTCTGAATATTGAATTTCTAATTAAATCAAACTCATTTCGGAGGTTCTGATTCCATAATTCCCTTAACCAAAAGAGTATTTATCGTTAAGTTTTTCGAATTGTGGTTTCTGTATCCAGTTCAGGATTTTGATTTTCAGTGCGAATAATCATAAGAAATTAGAAATGAAAAGCTGCTTTGAAATCCTTGTTCAAATTTGGTTTTACATCTATATATATAAAAAGCAATTATCTGTATGTTTGTTTGTTTGTTTGTTTGTTTGTTTGTCCTCTATAGACTCAGCCGTCTTAAGAGCTAGAGATCTGAAATTTGGCATGGATGCTCATTAGGACCAGGAATGATGAAAAATGTTATAGATTTTTGGATGACCCCTTCTGAAGGGGGTCGTCCATACAAGACAAATATTGTTTTCACGTTATTGACGTTATTTTCCATCGGATTGTGATGAAATTTTGCACATAAGTGTCTTGAGAGACGAACAATCGATTACAGTTATAAAATTTAGGTTAGGGATCGGCCAAAGGGGTCGTCCATATTCACTGATTAATGTTTTTGCGATATTGGCGTTATTATAGATCGTATTGTGATGAAAATTTACACATGTGTGTTTTGAGAGACGAGCAATCTATTACAGTTATCAAATTTAGAGTCATGGGTCGGCCAAAGGGGTCGTCCATATCCACTGATTAATGTTTTTGCGATATTGGCTTTATTTTACATTGGTTTGTGATGAACATTTGCACATGAGTGTTTTGAGAGACGAGCAATCGATTACAGTTATCAAATTTAGGGTCAGGGGTCGGCCAAAGGGGTCGTCCATATTCACTGATTAATGTTTTTGCGATATTGGCGTTATTATTGATCGTATTGTGATGAAAATTAGCACATGAGTGTTTTGAGGGACGAACAATCGATTTCAAGTTTCGCATTGCGGATCAGAAGTCGGCTGAAGGAGTCGTCCATACCCAACTTTAATGTTTTTGCGATTTTGACGTTATTCTACATTGGATTCAGATTGAAATTTCCGCATAGGAGTTTTGAGGGACGCTCTTTTTCTTTCAGGTTTCAAATCTTGCCTCAGGGGTCGGCAAAAGGGGTTATTATCTGTTCACTGTTTTTACGATATTCTCTTGATTGAGCATAGAATTGTAATGAAAATTGACACATGGGAGGTTAACAGAAAAGATAATTGATTTCAGGTGTCAAGTTTTGAATCGTGGTCAAAACAAGGCCGTCCATGTTAGTTGCTCACTGTTTTCGTGATATTGTCGTGATTATGCATCGGATTGAGATGAAAATGTTCAGATGAGGGTTATAAACTATGAGCAATTGACTCCAGGCAGCATGTTCCGTGTCAAGGGTCGGCGAAAGGGGCTTCTATATTCACTGTTCACTGTTTTCAAGTTCCTGACGTTAATTTACATATAATTTGAAAAGAAAAAATGGCACAAGGGAGTTTTGAGGAACGTAAAATTGGTTTCAATTAGCGAATTTCGGGCCATGGGAAAGAAAAAGAGGGTTTCATTGAAAGTTCAGTGTTTTGTGCAATAATTTTTTTAATTGATACCAATTTAAGTGTGAAGGTCAAGCAAAAGAGTCGTGCACATAAACAAATAGCACATGTTTCTGCCATAATGTCTAGATTTTGCAACCGATCGAGAAGAAAACACTCTCACATAAATTTTAATAAAAAGCCAATCAACCGTTTAATTTGAATTTCAAGCAATAGTAATAGTAGCGACTTTAAACACTGTTGATTTTTTTCCCCAAAATTGTCGAAAGAATGTTTCGAATTCATTTTCTAAACTCATTTTGACGTACCAATGATTTAAAGCGAAACGAAGTTCGTACGGGATCAGCTAGTTTCATATAAAATTTGAATCATGTTTTTCGAAATGATATGCATTTCCAATATTTTGATAATAGTTTTCCGAATATGAAAAAAGAGAAACTTTGTTTTATATTCAAATTTGAAATTCTTGAACATAGTTTTTACACAAAATTAAAAAACTTAAAACATCAAAATGGCAATCCAAAATTTAAAAGTAAGATTCAGATCATCGTTAATTCATATTTTAATTCTGATTCACTATGCAGATTAAAAATAAATAATTTAAATAATGAATTTAGACTAAACCTGAACTAAAGAATTTAAAAATAGATTCATGAATAACGGCTCTATAACTTGGCTCATCAAATTCTTATCTGGAATAAGATTCTGAAGTCGTATTTTTTGTACATTTCAGAAATCGTATGGAAATTCAAATACATATTCAAAGCGCGATTTCTGAATTCAGGTTCAGAATTCAGATTCAATATGCAGATTCAAAATACTGAAAAAAGATTAGCTTGTAAATGAATTATACAATCTACATAAATTTTTGACAATGTGATCATGAACATAACATATTGCGGACCAAACGGAAAATATCATTTTTGCCAACAGTGTGATACAATTCGAAGTATAACTCGAATTGACTGAATTCAATTGATAAACTTTATTGGACATAACTTACTCAAAAGTGCTTAGTTTGTAAAACTTAGTTCAGGGGTTTCTAAGATACTGAATGCCGAATATTTATCGGTGTTTCTCGTCAAAGATTTCTTTGCGGTCCTCAATGTGTTAAGATTGCTTGTCAATTCAATTTCCAGATTTTAGTTTTTTATACAAAATTAGTTTGTAAACACAATTCAGCTGAAAATCATAATAAAAAGGTAGAATTTGAGTTTTTTGTTTTATCCTCAAAACCCAAATTAAAAAAAATCGTTTACAAGACTTTTATTATGGAATTGATTCTTTAGGAAAAATATTAACTTTTTGAAAAAAATCTTCACCTAAAAAATCAGCAAAAAATTTATATTTTTCCAGTGTATTGTTCAACATTATTAACACATTAAGGACACCAAAATTTGTCATTTTATGTTTCAGAAACCAATGAACAAAATACTGTGTTGTGTTACATTTTGTAGAATGAGGTTTCGTTATTACTTTCATAACATTTGAATCATGTTAGCATACTAGTGGCAAGTGGAAAAACGAGATATCTCGTATTTGGTCCGCAATGTATTGCAGTTTTTTTAAAGCCAAATTTCTTACTAAAATCATTAATTTGGTTCAAGTTTGTATCAAGATAATTTGATCCGAAAATCTGATGATTTTTATCGCTTACTTAAAATTTTTGAATTTGAAAAATAGTTTGAAAAATTGAGCTTGTTTGATATGAGTAAAGATTAAGTTTTTTAAGAAATAAAAGACTCTCCTAAAATACTTTTGTATGCCGAAATCAACTAAGTTTGATCTATCAGATTCCTAAGGGGGGGGTAGGGTCTAACACTTTCAAAAAATCGATTTTTTTATTTTTTTATTTTCTTATAGTAAAACATTTCAAGAATGTTGTGTCAAATTTTCAAGTCAATTGAAGCAAAACTGTAGAAGTTATAGGCCTTTATCTCCTCCTATCTTATACTGCAAGAAAGCAAGAGCAGAAACTTCAAACGCGTTTTTCTCGAAAGTACATTTTTAAAGTCCGTGGACATCGTCATTCGAAAACTACTTATCCGATTCTTTTCAAATTTGGAACATATTTTCTACATATAAAATACCAGACCCCAACGTTTTTCTTTTTTGATTTTTTTTACTTTGGGGAAATTTTAGAGGTGAAAAATGGCGGATTTTTAAGTGAAAAATCGTAGTTTTTACTTCAAACAGCCACAAAAATTTCATAAAAATATGTTTAAGTTAAATAAAAACGTTGGGGTCCAGAAAAACATCTATTAAAAATATTTTGCTCTGATTTTTTGACTTCAGATGATTCTGTGCTGATATATAGTGTCCACCGCAAATCCTGTTTTCTAAAAGGCATCCTCGAAAATGCTCCGTCACCGGCTCATTTTTTAATATTTTTCTACGAAAAAATTACTAAATGTTCTTTTAACAATGCTTTGTATAATGCAAAAAATTTGAATACATTTGTTTGAACGATAGCTCTAGAAAAAAATCGTGAAAATGGTGTTTTTTTTATACCCGTTAGACCCTACCCCCCCCTTAAACAAATTCAAAGATTTTAACCATCGGTGAAAGCGAATTTAGCTAACCTTTTAGGTTTAGGACCAATTTTCTAAAGTTAGAATTTAATACGAAAACTTTTAAGTGCTTAAAAATGAATAACCATATAGTTACAAATTTTGATTTCGCGCATTGTTAGGAAAAAAATCATAGATAAAATTCAGTCAACAAAACCCCCCCCCCCCCCCTCCCCCCATGAGTTCAATCCTTTTTGAAAGTAAAAGAAGTCTTTCAATGCAGTCAATCTTCCGTTCAACAAATTTAGAGTACTAAATTTAATAAAAATACTTGAAAGTTGTTTTTGTTCATATTACTGTGGTCAAATAAAAAATCACTAAAATATTATTTCTGTATGTTGGTAGTATTGTTAACAACATCTCTTCCAAACTTCTTTCTTCGACTCATATCGTTTCGCAACCACTATGAGAGAAAAAGTTATCTCTTTCATCTCCTTCGGCAGTCGATGAAATAAACTCAATTTGGAGAGGATGAGCTTCGTTGACTGTGAGTGTCTTCTCTTTTGTTTCACAATTCATTCCACACTCATTCGTTCCACAAAGTCGGAGCAGGATCAAACGTAGAAAAACGAGAAAAACCATTCAGTTCGATCCTCTTTGAATGTGTGAACCAATAATCTGCCGCTCATGGCAAGTCCGTCGCAGTTGCATATTCATTATTTTTAAATTTATCAGTGAATTCACTTAAAAATTATCGGTAGTTTAAAGAGAAAAAAAATATTTCGAGTACCATCAAGTCACCATTCACCGCCCAAAATCACCCTTTTGTGCGTATTTTGAAAAAAACTGGGATGTTTTCACCAAAAAAAGACTTGCGTTCTGGCTCGGCATAATTGTTCGACCATTTCACTGAAAAAATTTAACTTAATTATGTTATTATTGAATTCGACTCCTGTTAGCGAACTAAGCATTACTGTGCTCCTAGGACAAAAAAGGTTTTTGTTTACTTGGTAGTACCTATTTGACCTAAAATCGACTTGAAACGATAGTTTTATTCGTAAAATATACTTGCATCGGAAAATTTTCGATTTACCTAATCAATAGTTGTTGTTATTCGAAGCGTTTAGTGATGGGCGGTAATTGGTGAATAAAAAAAGTTTTGGTTCCTAATGACCGAAAACATTAAAATTTTCAAAATGTCAAAATTTCTACCACATTTTCCCAACACCAGTGAACTTGCTCTAATTATAGTGATAGACGATGAAGTGTGCTTCGAAATATAACGTTGCTACAGTAACAGTTGTGCAGTAATATTAGATATGATGCAGATCAGCCCCAGCAATTTCTCGCATGTTATCAAAAAAAAGTAAAGTATTTTTTTGCTATTTTCCGAACATGACATATACGTTCACAGTCCTCTCTCATATAAAACTTTTCAAATTTAATTCTAAATGTTATTCTTTTTTATTTATATGAATGTATTTTGAACGTATCCGGGCCGGTAAAATTCGATCATTTTTACCCAAAACCCTGCCAATATCCTGGGTATTGGATTTATAAATTTCAAACTCAAAAAAACGGGCTATAACCGGTCAAATCCGGCCAAAGTTCAGGTATTTTCCAGAAAAAAAAGGTTAAAAATAAACACATGAAAAATGAATTTTTACCAAGGCACATCAACTCAAATATTATGTTACAATTCCAAAAATGTATGCGAAACTTCATTTAATATTTGTAGTTTTTTGTCCCACAAATCACATATTTGATGATCTAAATTAGAGTTTTAGGTTAAGATTTTGCTAAAATTGTGAAAAAAAAAATCCAGACAAAATCTAGGTTTTTTCCTCGATATCCGGGCAATCGGAATTTTCTCAAAATCCGGTAGCTTGATTAAAACTGGGCATTCTAGAATGCTTACTCGAGGTTGTTCAAGAAATAAGTTCCGGCAGAGCAAGATAAGCTCTCTGTGGCTGCAGGGGCGGACCGCGGAAGGATTATCCCGTTAACTTTTGGGTTCCTACCTGTCCGAGGGTTCAACGATACGATGCATCATTTTATTGCCTGAGAACTCGCGTCTGATCTGCTCGAGCTATCGGGGGGAAGAGGCACAAGCGACCTAGCAAACATAAAATCGCATTAAAAATGATAACTCAAGTCATTAAAAATGTTACTGCGAATCGTAATTCCAACTAACGCAAGTAAAAGGTCGTAAAAATCGTTACTCGAAGTCGGATTGAATGGTTTAAATCGGATATGATAAATAGTCCGCCATGTTTGCAGATTCTGGAGACGATTTCGTTCCTTTGCTTTCTCCCGCGTGAATCAAGTGAGAGAACAGCTTTGTTGTTCTCTCTGCGACCATCAGTGCAACCAGATTGCTAAAATCAGATGGTGTATTTGCAAAAATTGCCCAATGACAGAGGCAGCAAATATTGATGCTGGCAACGGTTCGCATGCGTTGAGAGAAAAAAAAACTTGTGCTCGATTGCATTCTTTCAGTATGTATGAATATGGTGTCGCATATCGTCCAAATCGTATACTATTATCGCTTTAGCCAGAAATTGAAAATATGTATGTATATTGCCTCCACTTTGGTGGGTAAATGCTGTTTTTTCGAGTTTCATACGATCATTCCATAATGTATATGAGACGTATAACAAAGTTGTTGAGAAATATACCTACAAAAATGTTTGCTGGGGAGTGCTCGAATGGAGAAGATCCATCCCATCCGAAAGAGGGGTGGGCGACAGGGGTGCCAGGTCGTTTAGACAAAAACCAGGACATCGCGAAGCTGAAAATCAGGATTTTTCAGGACACCTCTGGATTCTTGAAAATATTAACCCTTCGTTTCAAAAAATATTAATGACACTTCGTTTTTGAAAATATTAACCCTTCGTTACCTGCTGGTAGATCTTGCTTATCGTGTGAATACCTAAATTATTAGGCTGTTTCAAGAGGATGGAAATACGGCACTCCACACTCTCTACTAGAAATGTTTTTGAACAGCGCTTTCAGTTGGCTATGGAATGGGACTGATTTGCTATCATTCTTGTCCTACCGTGAATTTTCAACACATGCAAACAAAATTTTTGATATTTTTGAACTAGCAATTATGCAAACGTATTTGTTTGTCACGTAAGTCACAAATGCTGTTGATTGCTTACATCAAAACCGCGGAAAAATACGAAATTCTTCGAAACAAGTTACAAATTTCAATGGCTGTTTTCTCAACTAAACAAAAACGCAAATGGAACGGACTTACTATGAGCGGCAGTAATATTCGCTTCCGTTACTTTGCATGTACCGAAAAAAGCGACCAAAATAAATAGCGGCTAAATGGTAAACGATAGACGCTTGATGTCTTCGAGACAAATTATCTACACGGAAACAAAAAAAAGGGTAAAATTTACCAAGTTCCTGGGTTAATTTTCATCCACCCGGTTTCGAGGTTAATCTACCTTTTTTTATTCACCTAGTAAAAAGATGAATGGTACCATTTCTCTTTTAACATAGAAAAATGGTAAATTTTACCTTTTTAGGATTCACTGGCTAAAAAGGTACCTTCTACCAATTTGCCATCCACTTAATAAAAAGGCGAATTTAGTCTTTTTTTCTATTCATCTATTTGAAGGTAAATGATAGCTGTTCTGGTTGGGCACCATTGTAATTAGAATTAAACAAAGACACAAAATTATTCAAAAGAAGATTTTTATTTTAGAAAGACGGTGTCCTTACCTTATGATAATTGTTTTGGAACTGTTGTGTTTAAAGTTATGTTCTTCTTATTGACGATCCGGCTCGGTTAACTTCGTTCCTTGTATGGCCGCCGAGTCCTCCTACATTGGTTAGCACATTCATTCCCTCCTCCGATGACTCTAGGTGAATTTTTTATTTATCTTAATTCAGGTAGACTTGACCTCGTTACGAGGTAAGGTTTACCTTTTTATCTATTATCTAATATCTATTTTTTTTCCTAGGCTCGCAAAAAAACAGCTCTCCTGATGAAACCAAAAAGCATTTAGAAGCAAATGGGTTGTTGAATGTGAAAGATTTACTTTTTTTCTTTGTATATGTATAGTTATGGAGCTATTTATACAGTAATTTAGTGAAAAAAAAAATAAATATTTAAAAATAAGAACATTTTCCAAGAGTAAGTCCGTATTGGACAAATGGATTGGAACCCAATGAAGTGAGAAATTTTGAAGAAAAAATAAAAACGGAAATAGTGGGAGGGCCTAGAGCAATGTGAGAAGGTAAAATTTCATTTGTATTTGTAGCTCAAACTATTTAGCAATAATTTTATTTTTTGCTCCTAAATGTATGCACCATAATAGTTCTTTTTTCGATTATAAATGTTTTTAAAAGAAAACGTTAAAAGTAAGGTAAAATTGATAAACTCGAAATATTTTGAAGGTGTTTTGTATCCATTATGATCAAGAAAACTTGTTAAAACCTTCAAAATAGAGACTGATCAATGTTATTCCAGAGCATCAAATTCTTAACCGAAACAAAATTGATTTTTAAATCAAATTTAAAATTTTCAAATAAATTTCTGCAACCATGTTTTACGTTCATAGGAGTCCAGTACTGGTTTTAAAAATATGAAACATGCATATTCCCCTTTACAGAAAAAATAATCGAAAAAATTGAAAAATGTGATCAATATTACCCCGGATTTCGGTCATTTCGTTTTGTCAGAGCTGATGAATCAATTTGAACGTAAACCATGTGGAAATAGTTTGAATCGTATTTTAAGGTAATTTTGTATTTAGGACTTTGTGCTATTCCGACTACCCCTTTATACATAATGATGTTTCAAAAACCGCCTCCATTTAGTATTTATTAAAGAAGATTTTCTGCTTCCAAGTTTGAAGTTTTAAGTTCGCATTTTTTCGTTCTCAAAGCAAAAGTCTTTCATGACACAGAAAGGATTACACTCTGGATGGGTTACGTTCTCGGCAACGTTCATCCTCTTACTTTGTCTATACTAGAGATAGGTAAACCTTCTCTCAAGTTTGCTGATAACACCTTTCTTCCTAACAAAGCTTTGCGATTCATCCTTTTATTTCACAAAGGTTCCTTTCGTTGGTTCTTTCGATGATAGCAGAAGCTCTCCTTCAAAGCGAAACTTGTAACAGGATCCTCCTCTCTACTGATAGAAAAACTTCTTCTTCTACACTTTATTTTATTTTATTTTATTTTTTTCGTTCCTGTTCAAACCTGTAGAAGAATTGTTTTTCTTCCCTCATCCGGTTTTCATCACAAGTCGACGAATCATTCAAGAGAGATTCCGACCGCCCCTCCTGAAGATGAGAGGGTTGAATCGATAGCATAAAGTGTTGATAATACTTTTTAATCTCGGATATGATTATGGTTTGGCTTGCGGTGGAGTTGTTTCTTTGAGTTTGTCAGAGTCTGAACTTTGTTGTTCTAGTAGTCGATTTTTAATTAAAATGGCTTAGCGGTGCAAATGTGTTCTGTATTCCTTCTGATGATGATTTTTCTTTACTTCAAGGTTTAAAATGCTATAAGTTTTAAAAAATATGCTCCAGAATTCTTCAAAGGATTTCCCGTGCTCCACCAATTCGTGACTACTAAATGGTTACAAAACACACAGTAAAAACTCAAACACCTAACAAATTGTCAGAAGTCCGATAAAAGAAAGTGCATGAGCAAATTATCTCACATGTTTGCAAACATTTTTCCAGCTGCAGGCAGCATTTCCAGTACCAGGGACCTAGTGTAGTGAAATGCACAAACCAAACGAAGATGCAAGGCACATGGAAAAGCACTCACCTGAGATTGCAAGCTGAAGCCATGCCAAGGTGTGTACAAACCGCACCTTTTTGGGATGTGTAAACTGCCAAGTGCCAGGAGGTGGGTTTTTACTCGTAGGAACATACACACCTACTCTTTTCTTTCCTTCTGCTGCTGTCGAATATTTCTTTCGAAACAAAACTATGACATGTTTTACAGCTGCTGTTGCTGCTGCTGGGAATGTGCTTTGATACTTTGGAAATTTTTAAAAAGCATGTTGGACGTAGTGGCCTCAAGGTAAATCGAGAAAATTTGTCATGGTTGAATAGATAATCCGACAACTTTATGGTGTTTTAATTTTGAAATCCTATGAAGTGAAACATTTTTCTTTTTTTCAGATGATGACATTTGAAAGTGATGTTTCAACTGAACTCTGTATGAATATTACTCACCATTTTTCGGATTTACTTTTGAAAATCTGCCAAATTTTCCTGAAAGGGAAAAAAAATGATTTTCTTTTTAGGAAACTTGAAAATTTTTTGGGTGATTTTAATTGAAATTGGTTCATGAGCACGAAGTTGAATTTTGATGCAAAAAGTACACTCTTGTTTTTTAACCGAATTATTTGAAAAACAACAAAATTCATACAATTTTGAAGCGATATACATTAAATTTGGAACACATTAAAGTTTTGACAATTTCAACGATGAAATCACAATTGCGGCTAAAATTCTTTGTTTGGAGCTCCAGCAATCAATAATGAAATATTATCACGCAAGTAAATGGCGAATCGTCATGATGCACGGCATAATAGCAAAAATTCATTAAAGTCACCAAATTGATATTAATATCTATCGCTCTGCTTCGAGCATGGAGCTGGTTGGCCTTAACGCTGTGACACCATCAGGCGAAATTTTCCCGCCGCGCCATAGAGTGCTGTTGGTGAGAATCCTTCTTGCTTTGTATCGAAACAAAAACATTTTTACGGTCGCGCCAACATTGTCTCTCATTTTGAGGATCGCCTCGATGCCACCAGTCGAGAAGCTGGCCGAGCCCGAGCTCGTAAATTAAACCAAGAGACCAATAAAACGTTAACTCCGGAAATAATAAACGTAAAATTGTTTCATATCCCCACTCCTTACCGAAAGCCTTCCTTTGAAAGTGAACCCCTCCCCAACAACGGAAAGGGATTCCTGCGGCAAGGGATCGAAACCGTAAAACTTTGGGTAAAAATCTACGATGATATCAAAGTTGGTTGTTTCTTGAAGGTAACGCAACACACGACACGGATCCTGAAAGATGGAAAGAGAGGGGAGTTTTCGCAATATTTTCAATTAGAACCGGATGCTTCACTCAAACCGGCAGCAGTCCCGAAAATACTAAAAACCCGAACAAAATAGTGAAGACTAGGTACTTTGTTGCAAATTTCGCAATTTCATCTTTGGCTCTTCTTGGCGCAAAATTGTAGATGGTGCCGGTATTCGTTATTCCAACCTATCCGCAAATACAACATGTCGATAACCAAATAAGATAACCATCATTTTTCAACCATCGCACCTTAAAAAGAAGAAGTACGGGAAAGAAAAGAGATGTGACTTCAATCCTGCGAAAAATCGGAAAGAAAGCGAAAAAAACTGTAGGGTTTTGCCAAACTGAAAGAAGAACCCCACTATTTCTTCGACCCAAACCAAACGACCAAACTTAAATGAACACAAATTGTCCCGGCTAAATTAATTAATTGCTAAATTAAGTGTCTAATTAAACGGCTTTGCGTGGAGTGCGAGCGCGTAGATTCCAGGCAGGAGACGTCCTTTCGATGGCTGTCTAAAAGTATTTAGTCAATTTGTGGCTATATACGACAAAGATTGGAGGTATATCGCAATTTTGTTTTACTCTTCAATTTTATGCTTCCGAAACATTCTAAGTTGGTTCGGTAAAAATTACCGATTGTCGGTAAAAGTTTACAAAGAGATGTATGTAGGTAATCCACCATAGGTTCACGGATTCTCAGCAGTTTTACCAAATTATGAAGCACACTTTCAAAAAAATAAAAAAAAAAATGTTTGAAAAAACTTTATTTATTTTATTTGGCATACTGTATCATTATTTGGGTCCTAACCAATACTGTAATCTTATTTGATGAAAATCTTTAATCATAAGCCAGACTTTGCTTTTTTCCTCGAACATGACATGTACCATTTTGAAGGGTGATAAGGTCAAAATTTGGTCAATATCAACTTGAGGTATTTCTTTCAATTTTGAATTTAAAAAACTTGAACACCCCTCATTTTGAAGGTATGTGTGTGTGTGTGTAGAATGTTGCTCCTATTTTGATTTTGGAATTCACTCTTCAGTTGTCAAAATGCCTTCCAAGGAAGAAGAGCAGCGTATCAAATTTTAGCTTGCGCATCGCGAAAATCCGAGCTACTCGCACGCAAAGCTGGCAAAATCGCTGAAAGTTGCCAAATCAACCGTTACAAATGTAATTAAAGTGCTTGGGGAACGTTTGTCGACAGCCAGGAAGTCTGGATCGGAGGGGAATCGAAAACCGGAAGCCACTGAGACTACAAAGAGAGTTGCCGGTAGTTTCAAGAGAAACCCTAACCTCTCTCTCCGAGATGCCGCAAATAAGCTGGGTGTATCGTCTACAACCGTGCATCGAGCCAAAAAACGAGCCGGACTATCAACTTACAAGAGCGTAGTGACTCCAAATCGCGATGATAAACAAAATATGACGGCCAAAGCGCGATCCCGGAGACTGTACACGACGATGCTGACGAAGTTTGACTGCGTGGTAATGGACGACGAAACCTACGTCAAAGCCGACTACAAGCAGCTTTCGGGACAGGAGTTTTATACGGCAAAAGGAAGGGGAAAGGTAGCAGATATTTCCAAGCATATGAAACTGTCAAAGTTCGCGAAGAAATATCTGGTTTGGCAAGCCATCTGTACCTGTGGCTTGAAAAGCAGCATTTTCATAGCTTCCGGGACTGTCAACCAAGAAATTTACGTGAAGGAGTGTTTGAATAAACGTCTGCTGCCTTTCCTGGAGAAACACGGTTGTTCCGTACTGTTTTGGCCGGATTTGGCATCTTGCCATTACGGTTAAAAGGCCATGGAGTGGTACGCCGCCAACAACGTGCAGGTGGTTCCCAAGGACAAGAACCCTCCCAACACGTCAGAGCTCCGCCCAATTGAGAAATACTGGGCTATTGTCAAGCGGAACCTAAAGAAGACTAAAAAAAACTGCTAAGAACGAGCAGCTGTTCAAGGCAAACTGGCTTTCTGCGGCGAAGAAGGTGGACAAGGTGGCTGTACAAAATCTGATGGCAGGGGTTAAGCGTAAGGCTCAGCAATTCGGATTTGGAAAAGCGGAAGCCTAACTGAATATTTTTCCTGAATTTTATACTAATTTAACTTGAAAAATAAATTTAACCTGATTTTTTAAATAAACGATTTCGTCGATTTACAAGCGTTTCCCTTGACCAAATTTTGACCGTATAACCCTTTAATCACTTTTGGTCAATCCTTTTTCAAATTTCCGACGTCTTCAGCTGGTTTTATGTATTTTCGTAGCTTTTCTTTGGTCAAAGCCCAAAAAGTCTCGATTGGCCGTGCCTCGGGGAAATATGGCGGATACATGTTTTTTTACACAAAACAATCGTTTTGGATTTGTACCACCCTAGTGTGTCTTTGGCGTAATGACTTGATACCAAATCGGGCCAAAATATGACGGGTCCACCATGCTACTTGATCATCGGTAATAAACGTTTCTGGAGGCATTCCTTGATATAGTTCTGGTTGTTCATTGTTTCCGATGTGACGTACGGGTTAAACATTTTGCCTGCAACACCATCACCATCAAATTTTTCGGTGAAAATGGCCTGCTCCGTTTCGGAGATATGCTTGTCTTTGCGTACAGTAAAGTATTTTGGTCCATGAAAGGTTTTAGAGTCCAATTTGACATACGTTTCATCGTCCATGATAATGCACCCACAACTTTTACAAAATATTGAATCATTCAGTTTCCGGGCTCTTGGTTTGACATAAGCGGCTTGATTTGGTTTCCTTTTACGTTTTCTCTGCTATCGGTACGTCTTGAGCCCAAGTCGCTCTTTAGCACGCATCACGCTAGACGTCGAGGTCCCGACTTTTCTCGCCACATCTCGAACGGAAGCCGATGGTTTCTGTTAGTAGACATCTCTGACTTTTTTGTCGATAGCAGGACTTACAGGACCAGATTTTCGACCACTCCTCGGTTCATCTTCAAATGTACAATGTACACCTTACTTTTTAATAGCTATCCGTACCGCTCCGACGCTCACATCCTCTTCTTTTGCCAATTTTCTTAATGAGATTCCACTCACAGTACACCGCTTGTGCATGATACTTTTTCTCTTCTCCGGAGTAAGACAACGCATTTTGAAATATAATCACAAACTAAATGTTTTTTGATGTAATCACGTACAGAAATGTGTAATCAAAAGGACGCAGCCAGTAGAATTCGAAAAAAAATATTCGATTCAAAATGATCGTTAAGATTAGGTGTGC
This sequence comes from Uranotaenia lowii, assembly GCF_029784155.1. Classification (NCBI taxonomy): domain Eukaryota; kingdom Metazoa; phylum Arthropoda; class Insecta; order Diptera; family Culicidae; genus Uranotaenia; species Uranotaenia lowii. The sequence goes on from NC_073692.1 coordinate 296,328,590, forward strand.
TTATAATTTCTGGAACAGTCTATATTTCGTGTTGCTGTTTGTATGTTCTGGACGAATGTTTCATTCATCTGCACAACCAGTTCACAATTAATGAATTTTTTAATTTCATATATTTTCAAAGGTATTCCGGCATCCGTGTTTATACCTGGCCAGTTGGCAGATGATTGAGAATTCTATTAAATAGGTATACATATAACTATTGAAAATGTAATATCGAATTGTACATCTTTTGTTAAAAAAATAATGCTCATTCATCGTTCGTTATCATCAAAAATACTGCATTTTTTCTGCTAATTTCATCCCTATATTTTTTCGATTCCAGTTTCTTCGGGAAGAATCGCTTAACTAATCGGTTTTGGTTTTGTAAATACTCCGTTAGGTCCTACTCGAAAAGCTAACTATGCCATGTCATTGTGAAGAGCTTTAGAGTAAAAAAAATACAAATCTTTTGTTTATGTCATAAATTTATTGATATGGAATTAAATAAGTACCTGAGTTTATAAAATCAAATGTAATAGCCATTTATCAAATATACTTAATCATCATCAAAATATGAGTATTGTTAGTCATAAAAAAAGAAAATCATAAAAAAAGAAATTCATAATTTTTTAACCAGGTTAAAAAATTGAATGATTACAAATGGTTGCCGAAGATCTCGTAAAGGGCGAACACGAAATTATTGCGACACCGAGAATGTCATGCCAATTTTCTTATATTGTTAAGAATCAAACTCTGTTGTGTTGTGAGCCTACTTGGTTGAATGATTCAACTGAATGATTAAGAATCAAACCAAAGTTTTAGGGTCGTTTTATACATATGTATATTTACAATTGAACACAATTTCGCTTGATGCCCTCCATCAAATTCTTTACAGTGTCATCCGGTACCATTCTCAGTTTTTTTCCATTTTCTTAACATGTCTTTTATGTCCTTCTCGTCTTTGACTGTCTTCTTGCTCACAAAAATGTCCAGTACTGCTCCATCGGGCGCAGCTCCGAACAGTTTAACGGGTCATGGTTCATGGAACAAATGGACAGAATTGGCCTCATACCACTCCAGGACACTTTTAGAATAGTACATGATGCCAAATCTGGCCAACATAGCGGAGTTTTGACACAGCAGCGTCAAAGAGCTTCTCGAGGCACTCAGATCTCGCCATTTACTGTGTCGTTTGTTATGAAAGGCTCACTCCTCAGTTCGCAAGAGCAGATGGCCTGCCAAACGAGATATTTGGAGGCGAACTTCGACATTTTCTCTTCTTCAATTTGTCATCCACATCGAACTTGCTTTTGCCGGTGAAAAACTACAACCCCGGAATTTGCTTAAAACCGGCTTTTATATACGTTTCGTCGTCCATCACACAACAGCCATATATTGTTGGCATCTTCTCGCAGAGCTTCCGTGCCCGAGATTCAGCCGTCGGTTGTTGACGCTCATCGCGGTTTGGGAAGTTCTGTACCTTGTATGTATGTAGTCCAGCTGTCTGCTTTGCATTCTGGACGAAGCTCTGCGACATGCCAATCTTTTTAGCCAAATCACGGCTTGAGACGGTGGGATTTCCTTTAATCATCCGCTTCACCTTTCCCTCCGTCTTTTTGTTCTCCGGTCCCGGTTTTCTTCCAGCTCCTTGCCGTGGTCCAACGTCAACCACTTCTGGAACCGCTTCAACACTCTGGAGACGGTTCAACATTTTTCCTAACTGCCGGTGCGACAAGTCAGGAAGTTCCAGGTGTTTGGAAAGAATTTGTTCCCTCGACTCGCGTTGGTTCACCTCCATTTTCGTTGAATCGAGAAACACGACTTCGATGTTAACAGCATGTAAACAGTACACATCAATGAAAAAGTGTGCAAAATTTGGTTGATTTTTACCCAATGGTAAGAAAGCTGTGTCCTGTTGAATGTATTGCAATAATTTCGTGTTCGGGCTATACATTGAAGAGGCAAATTTGCATCACTAGTTTTGTCAGGACGTTAGACAGTTTTCAAGTGAGGCCAACCACAACTTCCTGTTAATTTCCATGTATTTATTATGACTGTAGATTTGTAAAACATTAATTTGGGTTTGAGGAACCTCAAACATAAGTCTTTCTAATAACTTAAAAGATATGTAAGTAATGAACTAAACTTGCGCCTGAAAATTCTGAATGTCTGGTGCGAATTTAGAATGCGATAGATATCATCATCATTAAAACAATTTTTTTTTCATTTTGCATAAATTTAAAAAAGCTTTTACATCTCTAACGAGCATAAATTAACATGAATCCTTCCCCTATTATTGTAAAATTAAATCCGATTTTTTAAATATTTTTTTTATAATGGTACGTGAATTGAAGAAAAAAGTGATGAAAATTCATTAGGACGGCATTCCTGATCATCACTTTTTACGATTGTCCACCAAAGGTGCCAGGTGGTTTTATTAAAAACACCGTGAAGAAAACAATCTGAATTTTTCAGGAAACCAATTGATTGCATAAATAAAGGCGAAATATAGGTTGCTGTAAATGCCTTAACCTATGCAACAAAATTGAGTATCTTCATGGCAGGAATGCAGTTTATATCGAAAAACACCATTTAAATACCATCTGAACCGAAGATTACCATACGTTGAATGGGTTTAACAATTTTATTGCAGATTTTTTCTCATAACTTCCCAACCAAGCTAAGCTAACAAAGCAACCAAAAGTAAAGAATTTACTTGAATGAAGGCTTTGAAAGTTACATATTGGCTGACAAAGAGAATCAACTGCCCAATTCCCTTGAGTAAACTTTATGTACTTATTAATGAACTTGAAAGTTGCATAAGTGATTAACGTATGTACGTTATATGTGACTAATTTTGCCCAATTCCCATGAGTGAACTATATGTACTCATTAATGGACTTGAAAGTTGCAAAAGTGATTTATGTGTACGTTGTAAGTGACTTAAGTCACATAAGGGGCAGAAAGTGCTCAAAACGTGATTTACTAAATCACAAAAAGTGCATTGAGATGCTTTCAAAATCACATCACAACTTCGAGATTTATTTTCAGTTAGAACAACATCTAGGCGTGGTCTTGGCCTTGTGTCACCTCGAAGGTCGGGGTTCGATCCCCAAGCCAGGCAAGTTTTTTAATAAGTAATTAGGTGCTTGAGTGACCATTCTGATGCGATATATGTAGGAAATGTAGGAAAGAAGCAATTGAGCAATTTGTCGAGTTTGGAATCCGACGCGTGGCATCATAGCGGAACTATGTACTGAACATAATAAATAATCAAAAGAAGGTGATATGAACCAATGCCAAGGGTGCGATTGAGTTAAAGAGAGATTTTTCTTTCATTTTTCGATTTTTCGGAAGCTGAAGATCATTAAGACTTGTTTTGGAACTTGAAAGTATCAATAGGAACATAAATTTTGAGCTGCATAGAACGTACTTCATATCAATGATGGGGCTGTGTAAGCTTGTTTGTAACTGTTATATGAGACTTTTGTTTGCTTTGACCACAAATTCGATATTTATTGAGACGTTTCTTTTATCAGGACAATTCAGGACTAAAGACCAATTTTCAAAAATCAGAATAATTCGAGAGTTTAAAAAAATCAAAACAGTCCCTCGAAAATCAGGACTGCTGTATGTTATGGACTGTGTGTATGGGATGAATAAGCCCAAGTGGCTTAAAATCCTCAATAAAACACCAAAACAAACAGTAAATCAGGAAAAATACTTAAAAATTACATGGCATCTCAAAAAATTTAAAATCAAAACCCGGGTAACTAAATCTCATTTTAAAAATCTTAAAAAATTCTGTCCTTCGTTTTGACCAAAATGGAAACTTTTAAGATTAAAGGGTTTTTGATATTCGAAAAAAAGTTGCAGAAGACACAACCCACTACTCATAAACAACTAATCGTTTTATGATGAGCAAAATGTTTTCTTAGATATTTGATCCATTCAACATCCCAAAGTCAAAAACTAGTTGAAGAATCATGTTTTACATGTATAAGCTTAAGGCTTTCCTTTCTGGTCAAAGAGGCTGAAAAATTTTCTACTCCTCCAGAGCCAAGCCAAGGTTTCAAATCCAGGTCTCAGATAACAGAGCTAATCTAAACGTTTTGGCTAAAGTCCAGACTGAACAATCACTCATGTTCCCAACTCTCGAAACATGTGTCTGACGATAGCTTTCGAAAAGAAAATTTTCCATAGCCTTACACTACGCTTTTGAGAAAAACTAATAAAATTCAGCAATTCTGTTTCAGTATCTAAATTTCTTGTAATTGAGGCTGAACTTCAAATTTTGAATAACACATTCCTATCAGCTTCATGTTCCTCGTCCTCAGTACACTGTTGAAGTCCCTACTGATTGTTCAGATACCATCATATATCCATATAGGCTAAAAGCAAGATGCTAAGTGATACAGCTTCTGATAAACTTTGAGTTGCTTCATTAGAAGCCTCGTTAACAGCTTCTGACGTTCTCGAAAAATTTTAAACTGTGGAAAGTCCCACACACTCATTTCCTTCGGAGGGTACTCCAGCATCAACTCGATTCTTAGTCACATCTTCTCGAAAGCACTCTTCCGAACATGTTAACAGAATTATAAATTAAATTTCGTTAAAATAAAATACGTCCAGGGGAAAGATTTTCTGATTACATTTCTCTCGAGCTTTTAGGGGCCGGCCAGTCTGACTTATGTATGCCAGCATCCAGTCAGACAGCGACAGGCAGGAGGAGAAAGGTGTCGGTCCCGGTTTTATAGAATTTTATGGAGAATATGTCAGGTGCCGTCGTCCTACCACAATTCCGTCGACCATCGCCTGGTCTGGAATTTCGTAAACTCTACAGATACTCTCAAAAAGAACCACGTGGCTTCTGGGCAAAGAGTGGGTGAGCTACTTCCGAGTTTGGACTTTTATTTTTCTTCCCCTGGTGGACGGACAGGGTTTTTTTATCTACTTTCCTACTCCGTTCTCCCTGTTCATAAAGATGATTCATGATGTTGGCTGAGAAAAACCTGGCTAACAAAATCGCATTTGATGGATGATAGTTGGGTGGCACCTATCAGGATGGTATTGCTGCTTCTGCTGTTGCAATATATTATCCGGTGTGCAATTTCCGGTTCTATAAAACTTAATCAGAAAGATGGGAATTTTCCATCAAGCAGAAAAGGTTCGGTGTTCTTTCTACTTGGACTTTAACCAACAGTAGGTACATACCTTCATACCAATACCTAGTGTTTCGTGAAGACGAACGAACGACTAGCACAGAAAAAAAAATCTGTTCAAATTGAATTCAAATTTACCAGTAAAATGTGTCAGCTGTCTCGCTCCCTAAGATGCTTCTCCGTTTAGCAGTCATTTTTCACAGCTACCGATTGAAGGGTTTCGGGAACGATTTATCATCATCAAACGTCCAAGACAGGCTTCATGATTAACATACTTCAGATAATCGATAACTTGTCATCCTAGATATTTAAAACACAACATACATAACTAAATTGAATAACAACTAATAACAATATTCTTTCTTTTTCTATTACAGGTAAGCGCAACTACCAATGGACAGGTAAAGATTAGAAAATTTTCCATCAATACTTGCATTGAAATTTTTCTTGAATGCTCAATACATCACTAGAAACGAGCCAAACGACCCTACATAGAATTACAAGAGCCATAAAAATGATCATCAAAAACTTTTAAAATAACTGATTTTTAAAAATCATTAATTTTTTAAAGTTCTTTGGGATACGTTTCAATAAGCGATACTCCTTTAAAAAAACTCGATTATGGTTTTACATTTTAAGTGCAATGACTTATTTCACAGTGTTTTTGTGAATTTGACCGGTATTCAAGTAAATTACATATATTTTGGTTACAACAACTGGAAATTCGCGAAAATAAAACAATTTTTATTGGAATACTTTGTAATGTTCCTAACATTTCACTAAATTACAAACAAACAAATTACTGAAATTGCCATGAGCTGTATTCGATATTCTAAACATCGACTTAGCAGACTGGCTGTTATGATCAAGGTAGCCGAAGTTACAGAAAAATACGTAATTTCACAGAATTTTGAGAAAAATTTCATCGCAGAATCTGAGTCACAGAATAGAGTATTTCCTGAGACAGATTGTGGTAGGGTAATTTTTTGTTTTTGTTTTGAAAAATGTAAACACCAACTGGTCGCCATTTTGATCTTTGATGATAAGCACTGTTCAATGCTTTCTTTTAAAAACTTCTTTAATTAAAAGCATAAAAAAACCTTCATGTCTCAACTTGTTATGAATTTACAAATCATTAAACAACGAATTTATATGCTCCTCACCAAAGTGCGCTTGCAAAACCACTGCAATTGCATTGCCAATTTCATATCGTTACTATCTTGTCATTGAACATACGTAATGATGTTTTTATGTTTACCCTGCCACGATATGCCGAGAAAATGTAAACATGAGAAATCAGCTGTTTGTCTGAGAAGTGGGAAAATGCCTTATATAGAATTTTGTGAATATTCAAATATTTCACAGATTTTTTTTTAAATTTTGTAGGTATTTCGATAATTTAAATATTGTACTCATTTCGATTTTTTTTATTTTTGTTGTTGATATAACTTTTGGATTTCTAAATTTAGATTGCGAAAATCATCTTATAATATTTAAGGTAAGGTTAATTGATTTTGCTCAAGTTAAATGTGAAAAGACCTTATTTTTCATAAATTATTAATGAAAATTAAACAAATATTGTCACAGAAAACTAGCACAAAATTTTTGGGTGAAGTCACAGAAAGTCAATTTTTTTTTTTACTTAAACAAAGAATCTTTTTCGGAATGCCTTGGTTGTAATCAGATATGCCAATGTTTCATATTTTTCTGAATTTGTATGATTTTATGCCTTATCCAAAAAGTCTTCACTTTTTTTTTGTTTTTTAAGGAAACCTGATTTTCATAATTTTTTCATCAGTTTTTAAAGAAATGAGATTCGCAGACCGACGCACACAGGGGCAAATGCACCTAAAAAGGGATCAAAATTATTTGCGGCAAACGGTTAACGATAGACAATCGATGTCTTCGCAACATTTTCATATTTTTTGATGATCTATAAAATTCTTGAAAGGAAAAAGTGATTTTTCCACCTGGAAGGAAAATAAAAAAAATTCTTTAAATAATTAGTGTAGAGACTTAATGTCTTTACAAAAGTTTGTTACATGAATGTTATACAAACCGTATGGAGCACATCTCTCAGATTTCCGATCAGATTTCCCCTTTTTTGACAGATTTAAGCTTTTTTCTTCATATTTGAGCTTTCATCTCCTATGGTCTCAAGGCAAAAAAAGCTTAAATCTGAGGAAAAAAAAGCTTGAAACCGAGATTCACCAACACTTAGTTAAAAGATGTTGGTCACACGATACATAGACAAATCCTGTATCGTTGCCGGGACCTGGCTACATCCCATCACTACACTTTTCGGACCCGTTTCGTCACACTTATATTGTATGATTAGTTTATTAATAAAACTTATTCAATTGATAAAATTTCTTATGTAATCTTCAAAAATAGCCTTTGAAAAGCCAAAACCTTTTTAAAACAGTCAAAATTATAGGAACTGCCTTTCAATTTAAAGAAAACTATAACTCCATCTCAATCTGTACGGAATTTTTTTTCCTACACGTATCTAAACCGGACAAATCCGGGCATTTTTACTCTGCCAAAATCCAGGCATTTTTACTCTATCAAAATCCAGGCATTGGATTTCATAATTTCGAGCACAAAACCCAGGCAATATCCGATCAAAACCGGAAGGCCATTTTCACCGTGGATGGACCCATCATATTTTGCTCTACGAAGTCAAAGCTACGAAAATACTTAAAAACAGCTGATGACATCGGCATATTTAAAAAGGATTAGCCAAAAGTGTTGAATATGGTTGGTAATACAACTGTGCAGAAGCCTATTAGCCATGTTCGAGTGAAATTGCAAAGTCTGGCTTATGATTAAAGATTTTCATCAAATAAGAGTACAGTGTTGGATAGGACACAAATAAAGATGCAGTGTGCCAAATAAAATAAATAAAATGAAATAAAACATTTTTTTTTTATTTTGAAAGTGTGCTTATAATTTCCGGAACAATCTATATTATCAAAATTAAAGGATTCGCGTTGACATGAATTTTTTTTTAAAGATCTGCGTCTCGAAATTTGAGAAACACTGGTTTTCAGAACAATCTTCAGATGCTTTTTATAAAATGTTGAGTTTATGGTCGGGATAAAAGATTCCAAAAAAAATCTAATAAAAAAGTCAAAGGAGTTTAAGTGACTTTGGCACTTTTCAGTCATTGCAAGTTGCACAACTTTCATACATACACATGTTTTTCAATTAGTATAATAATCCCAAAACTTCAATTTCAAGATTTAACGGAAGCAAAATGTATTTATCGGTATATGAAGTGCCCTTGAATAAAAGTTGAATGAATAAAAATCACCATTGGGTGCAAAAAAATTTAAAATTCAGAGAGGAAAACAGTAACCTAATTAGAGCTCAGAATTTACTTAAATTACTTGTTAAACGTTAATATCCACTCATTTAGCGAAAAATATATCGTAATAAAAGGCCACCCGAGTTTTGTAATTTTTGAGCAAGTTTTATCAAAATTATCATGAATGGTTATCATAGAAGCCTAAAATACTATTCAAAATATGCTGATGTGTTTCGACGAAAAATAATTTTTTTCAAGTGGTGGTTGTCTTCAATTTTTGTTAACTAATACCAGGGTTTGGGTTGAGTGATACCGTCGATGTTTCCTAGTATATGCTTGTAAGATACTTCCATTAAAAAATGAGGGACATTCCACGACCAAACAGTGGAAAACTCTTGAAAAGGTTATTTATATGTATATCATCAACCAAAATTATTCAGAGAAAGTACACTAACGTTTTTTTAACGCGGATTGATTTTGCTCAAATTTTCTTACACGACTTCCATTTACACTGTTTTTGCAATAACCAGGGTTATTTTCCACGATTCTCGCCAATCATCACATTATTTGAGAGAAATATTTCAAGTTCTACATGTAAACGGCGGATTTGAAATCACGTAAAAAACCTTTATGTAATAACAAATATATGTCAAATTAGTTTTATAAATTTGAAAACTCAAGGAAACTCCCATCATTTTATACTTTGGACAATTGAGTCGAATAAGGTAAGGTATGGCATATGAGCTAAGATTCTGTTGAAAAATTAAGATCTAAAGATAATTTGAAAGCAACTCAATCAACATTTTCTTCATACCAAAGTTATTTACATTGCATTGGTTGAACGTACTCCAAGAACGCTTAACTGAATCAGAATCTTACTGTAACTATAGGGTTATTCAGTATTGTCTAATGTAAACTCTGGAAAATTGATTCTTATTTTGTTGTATTGCTATTTTGCTATTTTGAAAAAAGACGTTGTCGAAACCGACCGAAATTTCACGCGTTTTCTTCCAATTTCATTTCCATCTCCTCACGCTTAAATTTTCACCGACCTTTGCTCCGTAAAATTAGTTTGTTAACTGATTTTACATTCCCCCTTTATGCGCGACGAACTCTCTTCTTTTGAAACTCTACACACGTTATTCTCACGCTCTAACAAACGATCTTGCTCTTTTACCAAAACCAAAGTATATCTCATCTTCGGCTATTGATAGTGATGCCAATCATTCAATCATTTCTCATTTCATACATTGTCGCTTTTTCACAACAAGATTTTATTATTTATCTAACTATTTATTTTCCGTTTATTTTATCAATTATATTTATCCTCACTTTATTTCCTACAGACGTATTGGAAAGATTTTTTGTGTTGAACCAATGAATTGAAATTTGATTTTTTCCATTGTAAGTCAGTAAGCTTTATACAAGTTTTCCATTAAAAAGCGGGACATATTGAGGGAAAAGCGGGACAACGGGACATTCAAAAGAAAAGCGGGACATGACTGCCCAGCATCAAAGCATGCATTGACCGTCAATTCGGCCAATTGGCCATTCCTCAGATAACGTCTTGTGTCGCTAAATTTCTTATTTTGGTGGTCTAACTATCTACACTCACAAATCAGACTCTACTCCAATGATGAACTTACCTGAAGTTGAAATTATCTGTATAAGATTCTATGCCGGACCGGCATTAACAAGCTTTCTAATAATTGGCATTGTCCTCTCAGCGCAACCGCATGTCTGAAAGAAATCAAATATAACATACCCCATATCCTATCACAAGACAAAGCAGGATGGAAACAATAAGCCAGCAAGAATATTGTCGAATGATGTACTGATTAGAAAAACATTCCGTCCAACCGACGGCACAAAACTACCAGCCAAGATAAACTGTGCTTGTGTATGTAAACCGAGTGGTAATAGAAAACAATTTCTAGTTTCCCAGTCCCACCCCATTCACCTCCCATTCTCATCCCTTTCCCACCAAAGACAAGAAAGGATGAAAAATACACCGGTTAAACGGCAGACGACCGTTTTTTGGTAATCGGCGGAGACAGACGGACTATGACAAAAAAAACTTTCGTTTACTATCCGACTCAGATGACACACTGGGTAAGATATCGAAAAATGAGATGTTACAGTCAGTTCGATTCTCAAATTTTTTTTTTTTTTTTTGATGAATTGTCCAATAGGATGAAAATCCTATAAAATGTTTTTCTTGTTTCGCTTGAATTTATTGTTCATGCATCATTTATCTTGGGAGCTCGAGTCTTCATGCCAGTAGTGCGTTTCCAATCGTGTCTTCTTTGGTACAGTACCCTTTTCAGCGCATTTTCGGCACAGAGATCTGCTAAACAGGCCCGAGATTTATGCAACCTCTTCTATCGGTGTAGTAACTAAGTTAAGCTTGCCTTATGCTGGACAAAGGTTAACACGTTTTGAGTTACAATCCATGAATAAGGAAATATAATAAATACATACAAAAACTCAGGAAATCGACGACCAAAATTATTATCAGATATTATGAAAGTGGTGACAATTCTACAAGCTACTTTTTTCTTTTCCCGGATGCTCTTCCGTAAACTTCAAATGAAAGAAAGGAAAGGGAAGAAAGCTTTTCGAAAAACCCGATTATTCTGCCAAGAGACCGATGAAATGAGCGCGCCTGCCGCTAGATGTAGATATTTTAACGGAGACAACCGGGTGAAATCTGCGGGACCCCATCGCATCCGAAAGATGAGGCTAGAACGTGATGTTGTGGCGGTGTGTTACCCAAAGCATGACGCGATGCGACGGGGTTGCGAGTTAAATTACACAGAAAATGACATACCCTGGTAGAGTCGTTAAAGGGTAAGGTATGGGGAGCCGAGGGAGATGTTGCGTCTTGCTTCTAATTGAAAATTAACAGAATTATTACACCCGTTTGTCACAATCCACTTTTCCGCAGCTGGGGTTGATGGAAAATTTTGCCCAGACGTTTTCGGAGCTCCTTGGAGAAAAGCTACTTGTGGAGAGGGATTTTCAAGTAATTGAAATTAGAATCCCTTAACAGGATTTTAATCCGACCACTAGACGAATGCCATTCTCAAAACAACAAGTTTGGTTTCGACGAAAATTCGACAATCAACGTTCAAAAAGAAAACATGAATACATTTTTGAAGAGTCATAAACAGAAGACAAAATCCAAAATATAAGAATGTTAATCTGTATCTGTTGAATTCAGCAAAAAAAATCGAACAACCCTGCTCTTTATTTGCCATACTCTTATTTTAGTTTCCACTGCTAATGAGTTCGATGGCCGGGAAAATTTATCTAAATAGAAAACGAATCAATTCCGAGCGCTTGAAGTTGAAAATTAAATATCACACCATGTATGCGATGAATAAATAAATTCTATTGAGACCCGATCGAGTTGAATGGAGTCAGGTTTGGACACTCGAGCACACACGTTCATTCACACGTGTGATGATGGAGAATGCAAAAAAAAACAGAACGAACAAACAAAGAAAAGTGTTCCATCGATGATTCTCTGGTGCTGCTGCTAGTGCACGTAGCCAATTTCCCGAACGTTTGCAGAATATTGTTGAACTACCGCCAAATTCAGACGAGCTCCGCACGTTAGGGTGGGCCAATGTCGAAAGACCCCTGGAGTTAGACACCCCGAGAATCAAAGCTCAGAAAACGAAATTTAGTACCAACTTCTAAAATGTTATATTCACTCGAATCACCCTAGGAGTTTCACTGTGTTCTATCATTAAGACAAATGGGGTGCAAGCGGGGGTAAAATTTAACAAGAACGCTAGAAATTGCGCCAAAATCGGGGGGACGAGGAATGTGTATTTTGGAATTTGTTCAATTTTCGGCACATCGCCAGTCTCGTCGAACAAAAAGGGATAGAGAGCTTCTGTTGACCGTTTATGACCAGTGGACTCGGAACTAGGAGAGTTCACATACATTTGCCGAGGAAGCTGGACACGATCCGGGTGCGGGGAAATACCAACATGTGTGCCCTCCTCGAATCCGACGCAAAGGGACGCAAATACCAAAGTAGATATATTTTTCGTTCCGACGAGCAAAGCAGCATATGTTTGGCAGTGAAAATTAAGAATCTATGGATGTGAGTGATGGCAAATGAAACGATTCAATAAATTACGAGCGCAATATACATACATAAGTATGCGCCAGCACGTTCTGTTTGCCATCTGATGATGGCGAATGTGGATGAATTTCTATGGGATCCTGTGCGTAGGACTGAATGAAGCTTAGTGGAAGGTTAATGTCCAAATTACGAGCAATTAATAAACATTGCGAGATTCAAGCATCAAAAGCTCAAAAAGATTGGAGATATGGACATAGTTGGGCACCCGTTATTTTATCTAAGCACTTGCTGACCCGGTGATCTCAGCCACACCTTCAAAAATTAAAGAAATTTGTGATAATTATTCAAGTATTGATTTATTTGAACATAATTTTCTATTTAACTTCAAAATCACTGAGATGCAACCACTTAATGCTTAGTTCTGAAATGACTTTTTGTTTTTTTTTTTCAAAACCTGATCTAAAGGTTGATACTTTATCATTGTTTAAAATCTCAAATTTAGACTCTGATTTCATTTGCTCTTCAGTTATTCCAAACTTTTTGTTATTCTTATACGTAATCCCGATTCTCACCCCTCTAATTTGGGAAAGGTCACGTTTTACTCTATTTGCTTGATAAGCGTTCAAATTTTGAAAAAAAACTTATAAAATCATCCCTGCTCCTTCCCATCTCCCTCTGAAAGGAAGAAGGGATCTTGAATCACCAAAGAAATCTGTTTCTTAGGAAAATTTCTTCTCATATAAAGTATGGTTCCCTCTGCTTGATGAGTTTTCAAGCTATGCCAAAAAATTGTACGGAAGCCCCCCATCCTCCATCACAAGACTCACGAAATTTAATTGATTAGTTCTTGAGTTATGCCAAAAAATTGTATGAGATCCCACCTTCCTTCTTCCTATCTCCCCACTTGGGACTTATAAATCATTCAAGAAAATTTCTCTTATCCATAAGACAACCCTCCATCTTCACGCCATCTTCATCTCCATGCCTGATTTTGCCTGATTTTTGCGAATGTGATGAAAAATTAGTAGTAAGGAACTAGATTAGGTACTATTGCTGAAGTGAAAATGTGGCTGAATCAAAGCAATCGAAAGTTCCCCTTTAATTCTTATTTGAAAAAGGGAACTAAATCAACCAAGTAGGCTCACAACACATATTAGAGTGAAAATGTGACCAAAAAAAAAGGTCTTCACTTTGAGCGAAATTTCCATTACTTTGACGTAGAATGATTTAGCCTGATTTTAATTTCACCAGTTCCCTGATTTATGAAAAAAAAACATTGGCAACCCTGCATACCGCCCAAGAGCGTGTCACTCTTGCAACAATCGGCTACACACTTACCATTTTATTTTCGTTTGTTTGATCAGTTCTCGTGTTATACCTACACTTTTCTTGTGTGTCCAAGTATGACTCTTCAAGGGAAAAAATGGTCTGTAAAATATCCTAAATCCTTTTGATGTCATTTTGGCCTAGAAAAGAGCTGAACTTTTTTTAACTTTTGAAATTGAAATTAATCGAAAACACTGGCTGAGAGCTTTTTGATAAGATGAAAACTTCAAAAGCACCTCTAACCTTCCTTTGCGGTTAGGGTCTATATGATCCAAACTGTACTTTCTCGAAACCATATCCCAGGAATGAGAAATGATAGATACAGGAAATTTTGCAGACTTTTCCTAAAATGAGGAACTCTACAACTTCTCATTTTTGAATAGGGTGCACAGTAAATAAGAAAATTGATTTCTAAACCATTTTCTTACTTATGAGTCATAAGTTATGACCATCACACATATTAGAAAAAAATATATATTATACTAATGCTATTCAAAATAAATCAGTATCAAAGTTTAAAATCAATATTGTTTCCGGTAAGCTTTTAATAAAATATTAAAAATGATATTTCATTTTCTTAACTAGAAATTTTAAGTCAATATTTTCGAAACATCAGATATCGAATGCGAATCAAAATTTCGAATAGGACTAAAATTTAACACTTTGAACATACATAATAATTAGTGCACAGAAATAGAAAGCATAAAATATAATCCCAGATTTGAAAAGAAATTTAATCCTACTTAAATTTCAGATCAAATCCGAAACTAACTATGAAGGGCTGCAAATTATCAGTGTCAGACAGCCAATGTCAGCCGACTTTGATACTGCTTTATATGTCTATGTCATGCGATACTGATTTTTGGTCAGCGACATATGCTTACAATGTCATGACCAAGTTGAGTGAACGACATAGTGCTTACTATGACTTTTTCCTTTTTACAGCCAACAACTACATTTTTTCAACTGTTTCTCAACTTATAACGTAAAATCGCTCCCAACACAGCCAGAAAATGAAATAGAAAGACGACCGTATGTGTGATGTGAGTGGAGCGCAAAAATGTCATTCAATACTGACATTGCTAAATGACTGACATTGTAGCTTGGTCATTCAACTGGTAGACGACATTGATATTCTTCCGATGACATTGACTACTAGACGTTGGTCGGGTCGAACAAAATTGACTGAAATTTATCAGCCTACTAAAACTATGATATACATTTTTTTAGAGATATGAAAATAATTGTTTATTAAATCATTTAAGTTACAATTCGTTTCTTTATTTTAAATTGAAGAGTTGATCAAAAATTCATCTGTAACATTTTGAATTTGAAATAATATTCAACCACTATTTGAAATGTGAATTTTCGATAAGGAAAAAAAATCCCTTAACACTTAAGAAAATTTATTCAAAACACAAAGATGATGAATTCAATTTGATAGAAAGAAAAAAATGTTTGGTTTCAAGAGTGCAGTTATTTAAATCTCTATTTAAATATTCAAATTCTTCCAGTTATCAAAAGAAAAGAAAATGTTTCATTGAAATTCACAATAATACAGGTTTAGAAATGGGTGATTTCTTGAATGATTAAATACGAAACTGATAAAAAAAACCAAAGGAATTCAAAGTTTTGTTGTAAATTTTGAGAGCCCAAATCCAATACTAATTTAGTTAATGTAACGCATTAAATTTGATTTCGAAGTTTGCTATTTCGAATCAATTTTTGAACTGTTCCTGAATTGATTAAAAAGTCATGATTATTTAAAAAAAAAGACTTAAAGTTTAAAAAAAAAAGTGGAACGATATAAATTTTCCAGCGCAAGTATAGTTTAAAATTTAAAGCTTTGAATATTTTGTCCCTGTCAATTGAATTATTGAATCCTGGAAAGGTCAAATGCAAGAAACTAAGCTTTTCTCATTTAAAAATTTAGATTTATAGGTTTTCAAGAAGATTATATTTTGAGAACACATAAACTCAAAGTTAGAAAACCAAAGGCACACTGATAAAAATATTTCAAAATTTTGTATTAGTTTAACAATAAAATTCCGTGAGTTTATTTGAAAATTTTAAAAACCTGGATAATGAAATTTGGTAAACATACTCGAAAATAAAATTATCATATTATTTTTATGTATCGGATTTATCGGTAAAAATTATGTTCTTTCAGTAGGAACATTTCAAAATTATGAAAATGAAAATTCTTTCCATGAGGAACAAAAAAAATGCTTTTATCCAAATTCTACTCGCTCATTTTCAAAGTCTATTCAATGCCTCCTAATTTCCTTTTTTTTTGTAACTAACGGTGATTAAACTTTTTTCAAATTAAAATATAATATGAAGACGATAAGTTTGAACAAAGAAGAAATTGATATTTGTTCCAGCCTTAAGAAAGATATTTTTTCTTTTAAACGAGTAACCATTTTCAAAACTTTTTTGTGGAATTTAAATGAAAACTCAAGAGACAGCATGTTTATGCCTATGTTTTAATGATTGATTTGGTAGATCTTGGCGTTCTGAACTTCTGAATCTTTTGTCAAATTTTGTCTATCACCTCTCGTTTTGGTGATATGAAGTTAAAAATGAATCAGTTTCGAGTGAAATCAATCATTGATAACTGATGAACTAACAAATCTACATGAAAGAAAAAAAAACTTATTTTGATTTAGTTTTTAATCCTTTATTCAATTAAGGAATTATATTTTAATGATGAATATAATGATGATAAATAATCTAAAAAAGTTAAATTCTACAGCTTGTTTAATTTGGAGTAATTAAAATTCGTTAACAATATATTTATTTACAGTATTGAGAAAAGGAAACAAATATTAAACTTCTATATTTTTTCGTAGAATTCATTTTTATTTGCGGTTTTGAAGAAAGATGGTAAAACCATTTGTTTGAAATATGTTTGTAATATTACAAAGTTATGTCAGGAAAGTGCAGAATTATCTTTAACCTTTTCAAAAAGCTTCAGGGCACCGAAACTCATGAAAATTAGCTCTTTATTTCTTCCCTAAAAATGTGAATTTGTGTTCGTGTGTAATTTATCAAAACCCATTTAATGTTGAGTTGAATATTTAGAAGACCAACTGGGAGAAAAACAAAATTGAGGCTGAAATTGATTAAAAAAAAAGGTTTGTAATGGCATACAAACGGAATTTTAAAAACGAGGCATTGTTTTTTTGTGTGTAAAAATTTGAGTTCCAATACAAAGGTTCATTGAATGTTCTAAGGCCTAGAGTGATACAGGACTACATAGCGCCGGAGACGAGCCAATTTCCTGACATATTTTTTGAAGCTTATTTCTTAAAATCATTTGGGATGAAGTAATTTCACGTCACTACGGTAAATTTATTTTTTGAACTGAAAATTTACTTGGAAAACCCCTAAATCCTAACTTCCGATTTCCCCCAGGTCCAGGCTTCCTACATTCAGAAAAATAATATTATATATGCCATAAGATTCTCTTTTGAAGTGGCACCATGAGAAAAATTGCCATCAACACCATCAAACTTACCACTCAGACGAATAAAATTGATAATTCCTAAAACTTCGTTTGATGGTTAAAAAATGACTGATGGAATGAATGTGTTCATTATTTTTTCCCAAGCCGGTTTTTATATTTTTCATAAGAACTTCGTAAGGAAATTGTAAAAATTTCATAAGACTCTTATGAAAAATAATTTTAAACTCTAAAATGCGCTTCATTAGACGTATCTTATAAAAAATATAATAAGAATTTGCTTCAGAGTAGTTGTCGACAAACGTTCCCCGAACACTTTTCAAAAAGCATAATTCTACACACACACACAAGCCTACAACATGAGGGGTGTTCAGATCTTTATATGAATGAATAGAAAAACACCCTTCCGAACACCCTTTATTTACATATATTAAATCAAATCTTGCGTGAACCTTCATTACGTATGAAACATTTTAAAAATTCACAGAAAACTGCTGCCACAGTTATAAAAACAACTTAAAAATTCTGTATTTCACGTATAGAATACGTTGTCCATGCTACAAATATTCTAAATGGTAAGAAGTTGCGACTAGCTTATGTCAATTTTTGTATTTTTTCGTAATAAAACTCTTTGTTTACATTTTTTTTCATACGACGTAATGAAAGCTCACGCGAGAAATATCTTCTTTTGTAAAAGAATTCAAACAAAAAACTAATATATGAATCTCTTTTTACAAAGGTTAAAATTTTTGCAGCCTTGAAGAAAGCTACTCACGATGCTTGAAAGGTGGCCTAAAATCTATTGAAATTGATTGAAATGTTGTAGTGTTGTGGAATATTCATTATGCATGTTGAAATAATATGAATTAGAGGTCAACCTCGTTCGGCTTACAAAATCTGGCTCCATTGAGGTTGTCTCTCTGATTAAAAAATCATGTAATTATCCTTGTACCAAATAAATTTTTCAAAACTGTATTTAATTCATTAGCTCCCATTGAGTGACAAGCGCGTGGCAGCGCGAGTGCTAATGCGGTTGATTTATTTATTGATTTAATCGGGCTCGACAACAACGAGGGAAAGAAAATAAAACCTGAACCTGAATACCGCATTGATTGAAACTGAATTTTCTCTTTTTCGAAACAATGCAATCAATGGCAGAAAACAACAACGTTTGGTTTTGAACGGAAACTAAAAACACATCATTCATAATTAAAGCGGCCGGACGGTGATTGATGGCCTGGTTTTGTGGGTGAAAAAATGCCGTAAAACCACAACCCGGAAGCTTGGAGAAGTTTGTGTTGAAATATCTACAGGGTGACAAAAAAGTCCGGTCACACTTTTTTGGGGTCGCCTGTAGCCTACACGTTGCATCTCTCTGGTGCCATCTATACGTCAAATGAAAGGGCTAACTTTGCTGCTAAAAATGGCAGAGTTTCGTTTCTGTGCAGTTTGTTTACATTGAGTTGTGAGCAATGACAGAGTTAAGAACAGCTGTTATCGCTGAATATGTGAAAGGGTACCAACCCGGACACATATTCAAACACCTAAAACCGCTAGGAATCAACCGGAAATTCGTGTACCGGATCATTAATCGGTACCTGGAGACCAGAGGCACCGAGGACAAGGCACGATCTGGACGACCAAAGTCTGTGAGAACTCCAAGGCTGAAAAGATTATACGAGACCGGATTCGACGGAATCCCGCCCAATCTGCACGGAAGCTGGCCAGGAACATTAAAATGAACCGAGAATCAATCCACCTACTTCTGCGCAAGGATTTAAAACTTACACCGTACAAATACAAGTGGTTCATGGGGTTACCAAAGCTACGAAGGACAAGAGGTACCAAAGGTCGCGGGAGTTGCTCGGTTGGCGCGCAGATGACGAGATTATTTTTTCGGACGAGAAGCTGTTCGTTTTGGAGCAAACAGTCAATCATCAAAATGATCGAATTTGGAGTGTGAGCCTCCAGCAAGCTCCTGCGGACAAGCTGAACGTTTCCCGGTTCTAAAATAAAACGTCAATGATGGTTTGGGGAGCGATTTGCAAGAGAGGTAAACTGCCTCTTATTTTTATCAATAAAGGGGTCAAAATCAACGCAGCGTACTACCTGGACACGGTTTTGAAGAAAAATGTTCTGCCTCAAGCTGAACTATTGTTTGTAGACGATTACTACTGCTTCCAGCAAGATGGCATCCCATCCCACACCGAAAAGGTTATTCAGGCGTGGTGTGAGGAAAACTTGACCGATTTCATTTCGAAGAATGAATGGCCTCCGTCATCTTCGGATCTGAATCCATTGAATTATTTCGTGTGGGGATACATAATGTCGAAGCTGAACGACTATAAAATAACAAATTTAGTGTAATTCAGGCGAGCTATAACGAAAATCTGAAACGAGATGCCGATGGAGCACGTGCGCGCAGCTTGCGACGACCTTCCGAGGGGTCTGAAGCTGGTTCGATCAGAGAAAGGAAGTGTAATTCCGAGATATCGTCCTTGAAGTATCTTCATGAGTTACTGAATAAATCTATGAAAGCCACATTCAGATTTTCTTCATATTCCTTGAAATATTGAGATTTTCCTGTGTGACCGGACTTTTTTGTCACCCTGTAGATTGCGAAAATAATATCCAACCAACTGTACGGGATGTTTATCTATGCTTCGAAGAACATGTTTGAGAATTTGAAAATAATGGGTTTCGTTTTATTTTGTTTCAAAAAAAAATCATTTTTCATGGTTTGTTTCAAATAAAAATCATTTTAGTTCGGTCACAAGATCCCGACTGAACGTGTGCAGCGATGCCACAAAAAAATCTGTATCATAAGTGTGTCTTATTCTCACCCATAAGAGTCCGAGTGTAACAGAAAGAGACACACTGATGATACAGATCAAAATGTGGCATCGTTACGTGTAAGTTGAGGTTTAACCTAAAATCGTTAAACCTAAACTCGTCAGAAGTCCAACATTGAAGTGCAATCTTACTCCACGTTTGTCGGTGCATTCAAAATGGATTCTATTAAAACCTTGTGTTTCGCATTTCCCGCGTAGTAAGTGCTGCTCTACAATTTCACGGGAAATGAATTTTCAATTGCGGCTGACATCCGGCTGTTCTTGGTCCAACATCAGGACGACTTACTCTATATGGGTTGGGCAAAAACTGTCAAGCGTGCTGACCGTAAGTGGTCGATTCGGCTGCTGTCTGTAGATGGTCGGTGTGAATTTTTCCGGCGAAGTAGTAACTTCGAAATATCCGGGTGTCTGCAGTGAAATTTCAAGCGTGAATTTTAACACCCTTCAAGCGGAAATGCGCAAAGGTGGCGAGGATGTTGTGTTTGCGATTTTTATGATAGGTAATATTTATAGCGGCTTTTTCATTATCAGTACTGCGCTTGAGAGGATTTTGTAAGTGAGTCAGTCAGGCAGTCAGATAGGCAACAGTCATAAGTCAGACTATCTTACAGTCAGACTGATACAAAGTCAGAGAGTTCTACATTCAGACAATCAGACAGGCAGACTGTCAAACAGTCAGAATGTCACACAATCAGATATTGAGACAGTCAGATATTTAGATAAGCAGACAGTCAAATATTTACTTAATCAAAATTTAGTCAGGAAGTAAGACAGAAAATCATACAGACAGTCAAACAGAGAATCAGATAGTCAAAGAACCAGACAGTAAGACAATCAAACAATTAGACGTTTAAGCATGTAAGCATTTAGACCATTCAGACAGTCAGACTGTCAGCCAATCACGCTTTCATATTTTAAAACAGTCAGAAAGTCGGAAAACCAAAAAGTCAGACAGTCAAAAAGTCAGACAGTCCGACAGCTGAACTTTCAGACAAGCAGACTGTCAGACAATCGGCCAGTCAGACAATCCGATTTTTAGTAAGACCGTCAGGCAGTCAGATTGTCAAACATCGTGTCAGACAGTTATAAAGTTGGATTGTCAGACAGTAAGACATTCAGACAGTCTGCCATTCAGACGTAAAGACAGTCAGACATTTAGAATTTCGGACGGACAATCACAATGTCAGACATCCATGCAGTCATACATTCTGACAATCAGACAGAAAAACAGCAAACCTGTCAAAATATCAGACTTCCAGAATGTTTGACAGTCAGATTGTCATACAGTGAGACAACCAACCCGGATCGGAGCGTATCTGACCGATTACTGTCATAAGAAAGCTTGTCAGTTAAAAAACGTCCGATTTTCCGGACCATTTTCCTGCTGCTAAAAGCAGCGTCGAATACAAGTCCTGACAGTTCAAATCGGTCCAGATTTGGTTTGAATTCGGTCAGTTTTTCATGGCCGAATTGACGCGACGCGTCGTTTAGTTTCGAAACGTCACCGCGATTTCAATCATAGCAATCATGTTTTTTTATATGTCATAATTTTTTTTTTACTGGTACCATTCTCGACGTAAAGCGAATCAAATTTCTTACAAAAACTTTCTCAGGTAAGTTTTTTTTCAATAATTTGTTCAAAGCATAAATGGTCGGGATTCGACCAGACCGAACTGAACGCCATCAGCATTTTTTTGAGACACTTGAACTTTATGTGCAAATATTTTCGTCTAGAAACAAAATCTATGATGTTTATTATCTAGAATCAATAGTTTATAATTCAAGAAATTCATTTTAATCATTCGTATTCGGTTTTGTAATCTATGATATGAATAACTCGAGCTTTAATTTCTGTTGTTTTAAAATTTTCCAATGGCGCTCAGTTCGGTCTGGTCGAAGGCCGGCCAAATATGAACAAAAAAACATTTCCAGGCAATCATCCCCAGCGGGGACACTTCGCATGGCCAGCAGAACATCGGTAAACCAATCCAGATTTTCCGAGGTAACGCGAGGGAGTTAGCCTGCCGAAGAATGTTTTGTTTTTGTGATATTTTATGTGTTTATAAATGTTTAGATGTTAAATAAAATGCATTTTTTACTAATAACTTGAACTATTTGGAAAATTCAAATAGTTTATAAATTTACAATATGGCAGTAATATTAAATTTGGATTTAGAAAACAAACCTCTTGGATCTGATCGAATTTGGTCTGTAAATCCGGACAGAATTCGGTCTGGAAATCCGGACCAATTCTTTTGACAGTTTGTTTTTGGCAACGCGTCGCGTCGTCGGGAAACTTGTGTCACCAGAGCACTGAATCCGTCCGAATTCGGTTGGATTTCTCGTCAGATTTCAAACCGATTCACGGGTTGAACGGACCGAAATCCAACTGATTTTGGTTCGATTTTTGGATCCGGGAAGCAGTCAGACAATCAGTCAGTCAGTCAAACAGTCGGACCATCAGACAGGCAGACAATGAAACAGTAAGGCAGTCAGAAAGTTAGGTATTTAATTCCTCAAACCAGTCAAAAAGTCAGGCAGTCGGTTAGAAAAACAGTTTTAAATTCAGACAGTCACACAATCAGATAATCCGGCAGTAAGACAGTCTGACAATCAGACATTCAAACAGTCAGACAGACAGACTGTCAGATAGTCAGTCATACAATCATACAGTCAGACAATCAACATGTCAGACAGTTTGACAGTCAAATTGATAGACATTCAGACTGTCAGACAATAAAAAAGTCTGGTTGTCAGTCTGTAAGACAATCAGACAGTCAAACAATCAGCCAGTCAGACAGTAAGTCAGTTTGAGAGTCAGAAAATCTGAAAATTAACCAATCTGTCAGACAGACAATCAGACATTCAGGGAGTTAGACAGTCAGACTGTCAGACATGTAGGGGAGAGTGGGGATACTTGATCCCCTTTTCTTATTTTCTCCATATCTTTTTGGAAAAATTTAGCAACTCGCACTCTTTTACATTTTCTGACAACGTGTAACTTCAAGTTTGTATGCTCTTAAAATTAGAACGATACTCGAACCCGTAGATGAACTAGAAGCATTTTCGTGGGAGTAAAAAAATTGCGATATTTTTGAAGTTAGGGGAGACTTGATCCTTTATTCAGGAAGCCCTAATCCATGGAAAAAATAAAACAAAACCCCAAGATAGAATGTTAATTGACTATTTTGGTCATGTTTGTTCTCATTTCACAATCTATAATTGTAAGACAAAAAAAATCTATAACTGATTCTCAACCCTTATGACATTGCATACTTACGGGCGCAATTTTTTATAAACAAGAGAATATCAATTATTTTAGCCCTTTTCTTCAGATAATTGATGGATGAATATTAGCTATTGGATAAATATTAGTAATCTCGTAATTAGCAATGACCACGATCCATAGAGAAGAAGAATATACCGGGATCATTTGTACCCATATATTAGGGATCAATTGTACCCAAAATCAACATTTTAGAAAACTTTTTCTGAAAAAAGTTTGGGGTTTTCAATCGCTTTGAAAATATTGCATTTTGAAGTTCATATTACACTCGAAAGATTGATGTATAGGAATAAATATTTTATATAATATTTCCATGTTAGGAACATTTTAAAATGATGAAAAAAGATCTTCAAGTCACATTTTGTGAAATTTTTCAAACAAAGTTCAATAACCCAAAAACCTATTTTGTTAAAAATTTTTGAGCTTCAACCATTGCTGTTTTGTTCCATTTGGTACATTTTTCTAGAACATTTGATCTTTGTACGACATTCCAGTTTGGAGATATAGCTAAGTAATCAAGTATCCCCAGGGATCAAGTATCCTCATTCTCTCCTAAAGATAAGATGGAGATGGAGAATGTGCAGAAAAAAATAAAATTTAATAAAAAATAAATTAAAATAATAGTTTTATTCGGCAACACTGAAAATAGATAGAATAAAATGAATTTCTATGATAACGTTTGTTATGTTGGCAACATAAGGCAAAACAAACAAAACAAAGTCAGTCATAGATCTATTCTTGTGATTGAAAGACGTGTCTAAGCGAATTTCTGAATTGAGATTCAAAAGAATCGTAAAATCACGCCAATGGCTTGGTTGGTATAATAAGGACAGAAAGCGCAGATTGTCATGGCTACTGCTACGAAAAATTTGTTTAGGTTTCAGCCTCCGGTAGAAAGTCGAATTTGCAACAGAGAGCGCAGGTATTTAAGGCTGCTGCTACGAAAAAATGTTTTTTAATTCGGCCTCCGGTAGAAAGACGGATTGGCACAGGGAGCACAGATTTTAAAAGCTTCTACTGAACAAAATTGTTTCTAATTCGGCCCCTGGAAAAAGACGGAATTGGATTAGGAAGCGCAGATTTTAAAGTCTGCTGCTGATTGTTTGTTTTGATTTGCCCTTCCGGTTGAAACAGACGGAATTGGCTTAGAAAGCGCAGATTTTTAAGGTTGCTATTGCTGATTGTCTGTTAGGATTTGGCCTTCCGGTGGAAACAGACGGAATTGACTTAGGAAGCGCAGTTTGCTTGGATTTGGCCTTCCGGTGGAAAATAGACGGAATTGGCTTAGGAAGTGCCGATTTTTAAGGCTGCTGCTGAATGTGTGTGTTGATTTGGCCTTCCTGTGGAAAAAGACGGAATGGCTTTGAAAGCGCACATTTTTAAGGCTGCTGCTGCTGTTTGTTTGTTTTGGTTTGGCTTTCCGGTGGGAAAAAACGGAATTGGCTTAGGAAGTGCAGATTTTTAAGACTGCTGCTGCTGATTGTTTATTATGATTTTGCCTTCCGGTGGATAAAGAGGAAATGGCTTTAGAAGCGCAGATTTTTAGGACTGTTGTGGCTGATTGTTTGTTCTGGTTTGGCTTATCGGTGAAAAAAGACGCAATGGATTTGGAAGCGCAGAATTTCAGGCAGCTTCTGCTGATTGTTTTTTTTATTTGGCCTTCCGGGGAAAAAAGGTGGAGTTGGCTTAGGAAGCGCAGCTTTTTGAGGCTGCTGAAGCTGATTTTTTTATTTTGATTTGGCCCTCAGATGGAAAAGAACGGAATTGGCTTAGGATACGCGGATTTTTAAGGCTACAATTGCTGATTTTTTGTTTTTATTCGACCTTTCGGTTGGGAAGACTGTTTCTAAGAATATTATCGAATTATTCCGGCTCTCGTAAACAAAGACAGAGTGACAAGAAAAGCAAAGTTTGGGAAAGCTGTTGCAAAAAATATTTCGGATTGTTCCGGATCTGGTAAACAAAAATAGAGCGTCAGGAAAAAACAGATTGGGAAGGCTTTTATGAAGAATATTTTCGGATTGGATAAAGAATATGCATAAAGTAAAAGATTGTATTAAGAAAAGAGTTGAGAAGGAATGTAGGGATGAGATGAAGGATATGCAAAAAGTAAATCAAATTTGATAAAAAATAAAATGAAATAATAGTTTTATTCGACAACATGGAAGATAAATAGAATAAAATATATTTCTATGGAACGTTTGTTATCTTGGCAACACAAGGCAAAACAAAGTCAGTCATTGATGTATTCTTTTGAGTGACAGATGTGTCTGAGTTAATCTCTGAATCGAAATTAATAAGATTCGTTAAATCACGACAAGACATCCAGGCAGTCAATCATCACAAATAAGTCAAAAGTTGTGAAATGACCGATCTAAAAGTTTCAAAACTTAAGATTTTTAATCATTAAAACACGGTTGTTACGAAGATGCAGTTTTTTCTTCAAATTTAATTAAACGAGGCATCATTGAAATTCACATCCATCCCGGTCGGATTCTGGGCACGAAAGTTCACCGAGCGTGGTTCTTCGGAGGTTACAAACGGCAAACCTGCGGACAGCAATCTGTTTGCGGAATTACGCTGTTGAAATTAGTTTTCCCGGAGATAATTATTTAAATTACCCCGGTTTAGTTCTTTTGCCTCGCCATAGCATATTGTCGGTTGTTGCGTCGCCTCTCGGTGTTAACCCCTTCTTTTCTATTGCTTCCTCATCAGGCTGTTCGAGCTAACCAAAAGGAACTAATCTTCTAGCTAGCTGAGAGATGCGATTGGAGTCAGGACTGCGAGATGATGGCAGGCAGGAGTTATAGAAACCAGCCAATTTATTTCGCCACCGCAAAATTCTCTCGGGGGGACACTTCCTAATGATGCCTTTTCAGCTCCATACTTCCATTTTGTTTAGCACGAATTTCCCCAAAGACGGATGCCCTGTGATCCAAGCCCGAAGCTCTCGGTTTCGTTCCGGGGCCAGGCACTGCATCATTCGGAACCGGAAGTTGTCTCGGAAGCCACTGCATTTAGAATCCGTCTCTCGGTTCCCATTTTGCAGTCATTTGAGAGCGATAAAATTTGTTTGCATATTTCACACTTCTGGATGCGTCCCGAGTCACTTTATCATTTTTATTGCTTGGAAGGACATTTCCACTTCTCTACTTTTCGCAAAAAATTAAAATACTTTAGCAAAGAAACATTTACCGTCTGAATTTTGAAGTAGACGCATCGATTTGGATCATTATTTTAATTTTGAAATTAAAAAAAATTCGAATCATACTAAGAAAGAAATTTCAATCTGATATTTTAAAAACCTTTGAGTTTCACTTCATAACAAAAATTTCCATCCATTCACTCGAAAGCAGTTTCCATTAGATCGTCGAGAAACGCAGCACAAGTTTCAAATCGTATCATGTCATAAATGAATGTAATTAAAATTTACAAAATTAAAACTCAGCGTCCGGAATATCCGCTGCTTCATTCCGTTTTGTGTTGTCGGTTGGAGAAAGCTATGTGTGTGCTTGCTACAATGCTGGCGGAACAACTCTCTACTATATATTCTCTGAAATTCACTTCGCCAAAATGACGTTGATGTTCAAACTTTAACTTTACAGCAGCTTACAAGCAACAACTTTTTGGCCAGTCAGTTGGTCTCTGTGAAGAGCTTGAAACAAGTAGATAGGAGACATATTTTTTCAAATATAAAAACTTAAAGTTTAAAATTTGTAAAAAAAAGTAGTATATTGGAAAAAATTTGAGGAGAAATACAAAATTTTACTAATGGTTTTTTTTTTTCAAAAAATTAAAACCACTAAAAACAATTTTTTTTGACGTTTTTCATCCAAAACATAGTGTCCTTCCAGTTGGCGAATTATCCCCATATTGTTAGATAGACAGACTGAAAAGATATGTATGTCCTGGAGAGCAGAAGCTGTTCGGAAAACATCCCTTTCGGAGACGGGTAAAAACTAAAAAAGTAAAGTTTTACTTAATATAGCTATGGTTCTACCAAACAACATAGAGTGAGTAGAGACTGTATATTAGGATGGCAATGGATGTATGGGCAAAATGATGATCGAATTTTTGAAACCGAGAATGCATAAAACGTCGAGATCTAGTATTGTATCAAAACAAATTTTTAGCCAAAAATCGTCTTTCTGGCATTTTTCGGAAAATCAGCCGAAATAACACCAGATCCCGAAATTTTATACATTTTTAAGTCATTTAGCATCAACATTAAAATTTCGATTGTCCGGAATTCCTTTGTGTAGGAAATAAGGTTAGCGTTAATAGAATAAACTTAAGTGTACAATTGAAAGATTGGCAACACTGTAAATAGAAACCGAGCATACAGAAATACCCGGCAGTCGGCAACATGCGTGAGCTTCGGGTAACGAGAGAAAGGGAATGTGTAGAGTTCAGTGATGTCAACCTTCCAGATTTTGTCTGGATCTTCCAGACTATATAGACTTTTGCCAGACATTTCTTAGGTTTTCAGACTTCCAGACTTTTGTCAATTCTTCCAGACATTTTCAGACTTTTGAGTTTTGACAAGTTATTTTTGACAAAACAGCGAACTTTGATTTTTTATAGAAAAATGGCTGGAGATGATTCGAATTAGTAATTGAAGAGTGAGGAATGCCACGAAGATGGTTGTAAAATAGGAAGTTAAGCTACCGACACCACCACAATGCATGGTCTCAGGCATTGATACACAGAAAAAAATACTGAGCTTTACATTTCATGTAAAATTTGATTTCATGTAAAATTCGGTCAGATGTATAGTATACTATAACGCAGCCCTGAAAAAAACCATGCGTTTCCTCATTCGGGTCAATTTGTTGTAATTTTACATGACTTTTGCATGAAACGATGTTTGAAATCAAAAACATTGCAGTCGCGCACAGGGTGTGTCTTATTGTTTTCCCATTTTTATAATTGAAAAGTGAAAAAAAAATCTTTTTAAAAAATTTCACCAAGAAACAAATAATGTTTTATTGCTTTAATTAAAAAACTAGAGAAATTCATAGACACTATTGGATAGAAGTGATATATTGTTCTAAGCTAAACAGTTCCCCTCTTGTTCATTTCTAAACATATTTTAAACATAAGAATAACTCTAACCGAAAAAGTTGATTTGAAATCTAACATTTAAAAATGAATGGCACAAAAAGTAGTTAAACTTTTGGTAAGAATAAAAAAAAATTGCAGAAAAAGGTCAACAATACTCTTAATTTGTTGTTACAAAAATTTCAGCAAACTAAAGCTATTTTTCTCTTTGTTCTTGGATTTAAGTATAAAGGTGTTAATTAAAAAAATAAGCACATGGACTATTATATAAGTGAATTGTTTTGAGTTGTTAAATATTCATACAAACAATTGACTCCCTTCATTACCCCTTCCTCAAATCCCATCATTTTGCAAATACATCTCAATGTACAACAAATTAATATCAAGTAATATCATTCAAAAAAAAAACATTCTAGGTGAACATAATGCTACCTATTTTGAAAAAGAAAATGATTTAAAAAAAAACCATCCATCAAAAAACTATGAACAAAACATAAAAGAAAATTCAGATACACCCTGTAGCAGAATCGTATCACAAACAAACACCTAACGGCCGACCGGTAAGCAGCCAGTTCGGTTTGATGCGCCGAAAAGAATCTGTTTCAAGTGTGGAGCTCGTGAATTTCGAGTAAACACAAACATTTTGAACAACTTTTTAATCATTGTCATGCTTTGTTGTAAGGCTGATGGCTACAAGAATTATGAATTCAAAAACTAAAAAAGAATAATGTGTCGGAACGGTTTTATTGTTATAATCATGTAAATTCACAATGCCATTTTTCTCTTTTCGGGAATTTACATTACTTCATAAGTCATGTAAATTTAATAGAAATAACTTGTTCCAATTATTTGCAGGTTAAAACATGTAAAAGCACAAGATTATTTAATACTGTGTAGCGTATAGAATGGATGATTATTATCAAGTAAAATGAGTATTATTCGCTAAACCTGGAGACCAAAAAAAAAAGGTCGTCATCC
This sequence comes from Uranotaenia lowii, assembly GCF_029784155.1. Classification (NCBI taxonomy): domain Eukaryota; kingdom Metazoa; phylum Arthropoda; class Insecta; order Diptera; family Culicidae; genus Uranotaenia; species Uranotaenia lowii. The sequence goes on from NC_073692.1 coordinate 296,358,109, forward strand.
AGACTTTTCCAGACATTTCTGAAAAACAGTTGACATCAAAAAGAGAGTGCAACGCGAAATGAGAAGTGGGATCAGTTATTCCGGGGGACTGAGATGAAGGGAGAAAATACGTCAATGATCACACAAATTGTGCAGCAACACTTTGGTTCCCCCTTTGGTAATTTTTAAAATTTTAAAGAGATTTTTGACCAAAAAAAGTTTTTAAACATACAATTTTGATGTTTTATGCATTTTATAGTCATTTGGCAGTAACAATTTTACCTTACGCGCGAAGTTTTTCCTCTACTATTTACCAATAATTTGGGATTATAATTATTATTAGGCACGATCAAATTTCAAATCCTTCTTTTGTCACCTGGAGTTAGAACATCGCGAGGGGGTAGATAATAAAAATAATGCAAAAAAATAGAAATTGGAATAAATTGCACAAAAACTTGTAGGCAACTAAATTGCACACTATGTCATTGTTCAAAACCTTTAAATAAACTAATTTTATTTTGTTTATCAAGAGATTCAAGAAAATCAGTAATACAAAAGGTAATGAAAACACACCCGTCTTCCCAATTTGTTTTTTGCTTTTGTTATCTTTTGGATGTTTGATAATTTCTTAGAAATTTTCATAAAAAAATCAAACTTTATTTATGTCCCCGTTCTGTTTTTTTGGAAATTTGGAAGGGGGGGGCTTGTTCTGGCCTTATTATTATTATTATAGCTTATTATTTTCTATGAAAGCCCGAGCAGTGTGTAACAGCATGACAAAAACTAAAAAAATAGCTTTCAAAGTAACAATTTTAACTTTATTACAGTCAGCACAATTTCGTTAGAGCTATAACATTAATCTTCATAAAAAGCTAAAGCAATAGATCACCAGAACTGTTATAAAGCTTGAAGCTATTTGGCCCTGTTCTAGAAACGTCATCATGATATTTTTTAATCTCTTTAAAGTCATTATGCTGTAAAATTTTGGCCTCCTAAGCTTTTATAAAACCTTTTGAAAAAAAATAGCAATTTTTGTTTTTTTCGTTTCCGCGAGTTCTCCGAGTTTATTTTTTATTTTTTTTCCAGCAACCATGATGGTTGATGAATGATAATTGCATTATTGAGACAGGATTTGTTAAAATTAATAACAAAGAAGCAATGTTTATTTCATTTATTTATTTAGTATCAATTTTTTTTAAACAATTTATAGTATCTTAAAAAAGCGCCTCGTCAAATCTTAAGAATAAGAAAATATTAATGAAATACTTATTTTTATGGGAAAGTATAAAACTAAAAATATTTCGGGAAAAACATTTTTCAATAAATGTAATTGTAAAACATGACATCATGACATCGCAAATATTATGGAATTGATTGGAAATAGGCCTGAAAAAATATTTTCAAATACTTGACATTGTGAATTCATTAACATGGCGTCATTAGATGCCCTTCGATTTTTTTTCAAAGACATACACCGTCTTAGCCGATTTAGGCTAACAGACTGAATAAACGTGGACAACTTAAGATTAACATTTAACACCCAGTACCAAGATGGGAATCGAACCCATGCCCCAGGTGGTCCATGCGATTACCGTGTCACCACGCTATCCACTCGGCCACCGAGACGTACGATTTTGCAACCAACATGGCGTTAGTCAATTCAACGCTTAATAGCTTTATTATGGTCAATTAGTTTTATAACGATTTCATGAGAGCCATATAAATAGTTTAAATTTGAGCCAACCAATAACATGCGAGACACGAGAGCACCAATTATAAATGAGTGTCTCATTTCTGAGTTGTTAATGTCCGGTGGAATGATACCATGAGTTGAAGTCGAATTTTGTTGTCTGACGCCATCTTGAAATCCAAGATAGCGGCTTTCGTTTAACTTTTAAATGTTATAAATGACAAAAAATTGCAAAGATAGCGGCTTTCGCTCAACTTTTAAATGTTATAAATGAGAAAAAATGGCAAAGAACCTCCACAATATAGGTATTGAGTGAAAGGGCTAAACTAGAAGAAGTCAAATTTTTCTATTTGACGCCATCCCGAAATCCAAGATGGCGGCTTCCGATTAATTTTAAAATGCTGTAAATGACTAAAAATCGCATGAAACTCCCACATTATGGGTATGTGTTAACAGTTTATCACCGCTGATTTATGATTTTAATTTAATGATTAATGGCATTTCGGTGAATTATACATTCTAATAGGAAGAATTTCAAATGAAAGTAATGAAAATTATAGACGGATAGATTAGATTAGGAAGCATGAAAGGTGTTGAAAATGAGCCAAGAGCGTGATTTGAGAAAACTTCTTGCCGCACAAGACCATTTGTCCCACATCGTATTATTGTCTAGAACAAGAACACGTGCTTCGATCCATCCATGTATCATTGTATAGATCAATGCAAAGTCAGCCTATCGACTTTGCTTCTTCTAGACAATAATACGATGTGGGACAAATGGTCTTGTGCGGCAAGAAGTTTTCTCAAATCACGCTCTTGGCTCATTTTCAACACCTTTCATGCTTCCTAATCTAATCTATCCGTCTATAATTTTCATTACTTTCATTTGAAATTCTTCCTATTAGAATGTATAATTCACCGAAATGCCATTAATCATTAAATTGAAATTATGGGTATTGGGTAAAAAGGTTGAGCGAATAGAAATCGAAATTCGCTATCTGAAGCCATCTTAAAATCCAAGATGGCGGCTACCACTGTAATTTAAAACGCTTTAATCGACTAAAAATCGTATGAAACCCTTAAATTTAAGTATTGGGTGAAAGGGCTAAACTAGAAGGAGTCGAAATTCTCTTTCAGACGCCATCTTGAAATCCAAGAAATCCAACACACATTGCTCATAAAGAATGCGTAAAATTGGAATTCAAATTCAAATATGTGCAATCTACCCTGAGTGTGTCCAGTTTTGATATGCTGATCGCGAACTGTCACCTAATTTTTAGAATCAAGCACTGAGTGCCTTTATATGAATGACTGATTCCCTTCTTCATTTTAAGATTTTTTTCTAATTAAAAAGGCTTGTTCATAATTACCCCCTTGTCTATGGGGTAATTACGAACACTGTAACGATTTTTGTTATGTGATGACATTTGATATTGGCTTTATTCTTAGATTAAAACCAAATCTAAACAGTGTATTGTAGTGAGATTTGTTGATATTTTGAATTTACTCTTTTGAAATTATAGGTTATTTTCAGTTTTACATAGCTAGAAGGCATCTTTTCAAATAATCACAGATGCAGAATTCTAAAAAAAATATTAAGTAATGTTTTAGGCTTATTTTCAAGGTTTGGATGGTTATCGTGATTTTGAAGGTAAAAAGTAAATTTTAATCATAAACCAATGCTAAGCAAACACGTGTTCATAATTACCCCGCATCTTGAAAAGTATGGGGTAAATATGAACACTTCTTTGTCCGTGGATGGAAAAAATTTTCAACATAAAATCATAGCGCACCACATGGAGCATCAATTACAAAACGTGAAATATTCAAAGACAACATTTTATCTACATGCACATTGACGAGGGAGTCAATTGATAAGACACGTCTCAAAACGATTTTCGTTTCTCAGAGACAAAAATTTTGTTGATAGCTATAACTACAAAATTTATATAGTTAGGTTTGCAAGTTATAACTGAAACTTATCAATAGAATGACAAACTATCACATTTGATCAGTTTTGAGACCCTACTATGACCCTAACGGCGCACACAGGGGTAAATGAGCAAAAAAGGTGATCATAATTATTTGCGACCAAATGGTACACGTTAGACATTTGATGTCTTCGAGACATTTTATGTAAATTTAATGATCTTTCATATTTCATTGAGTAAAATGTTATTAACTTACTAAGGAGGGAGATAAAAAAATTATTTATTGAAATACTTAGTTTTGAAGCTTGACATATTCAGTAAAGTTGTAGATCATGTAATTTTAAGAAACTTTGTCGAAGACATCATCAAAATTGCATTTGAAACAAAAAAGTTACAAGCATTTTAAAAAATTATTTAGTACTTTTCAGTTTTTATTAAATAACTTTTTTGTGTATGATTTGGAAACTTAATATATCAGAACAAATTGTTTGAATTGCAAAACCACACAACTTTGTTGAACATTTTAATAGGAAAAATCGTCTTCCAAATTTGATAAAACAATTAATATGGTGAAAATTGCCTTTTTTCGGACAGTTAAAACGTGAAGAGTTCGGACGAGTTCGTATGATTTTATGAATGGATTTTGTTAAATATTTTGAATTTTGTAACTTCAACTAGAGATTTAAAAAAAACTCCACATAACTCCACTCTAATTTTACGTTGGATAACTTCCCACAATTCTGGGCTACAAAATATGGCAAATTGGGCTGCCTTTTTTTGCCATTTTTGGAGAACGACGTCAATGAGTTGAACCACTTTTTTCCTCAAATTTGACTTCTATGCCAACAACCTCCCGGATAACGAACTAATTTGATATTTAATTGGATCTCTAGGTTGATTTTTCTCAAAAATCCATTCATAAAACATCCTTTTCATATTTTGAAGCACTATCAGTATGAATTTCTGTGACATTTTAACTATAAGGAAAACTTCCAAAACATAATTAAATTACGATTTCTCAAATATTCTTCTGATTATTGATCAAATCATAGAACCTTTTTTGCTGTTCAATATTCATGAGAACCAATTGAAACTTTAAAAATTGTTAGAAACTTTTGTGTTAATATTTTAAAAATATGAAATATGAAATAAATTTAAAAGTAAATATTAAATGTTAAATTTAAAAAAATAGAAAATATGAAGCAAAAAGTTTGTATTTCTCGTTTAAAATGTAAATAAAGTGTTTTGTGTTAAAACAACCATTGGTATAATGAATCATCATTTAAGAAAAAAAGCCTTCAAACCTAAATTTCAAAATTTTGATCAGTAGTGGCGAAATTGTTGAACAATTCCCATCTATCATAAAATTTCTATATTGACTTAAATGAATAAATTAATAAATGAAAAATTAAAAAGTGATCAGTACTTGAGCGTTGTCAGGTCAATCTGTATTGATTTAATTTCATATGTATTGTAATTTTGAGATAATTTTAGATTCAATTAACCTTTCTAGGATGTGATAGATTTTGCAGCAATCTGTTGGAAAAATTTACTACAAGAATTTACTTACTGAGGTATTAAAATAAATTAAATTACAATATAAAAAGAAATTTAAAAGAATGTATGAAAATAGTATGTTATTTTTGGTGAAATTATGATTATTGAACAATTTTGAAAGGTTTCAGAGCAAAAATTGTTGAAAACAGACTTTTTGCCAGCTTTTTTGAGAATTGGACCACTGTGCGGCGTTACCCCTTGTTCATAATTACCCACTTAGCCCTACTTGGTGCTGATTGAGCTGAAATTTCGCCAAGGTCAGTTTTTTTTGAGTCAATCTTCAAAATCATATACTGATCGGTTTTCGAAATTCGACAAGACCCATTTGGCTGCCACTCAACTGTATGTGTAATACACATACAGTAGAGTGGCAGCCAAATGGATCTTGTCCAATTTCGAAAACCGATCTGTATATGATTTTGAAGATTGACTCAAAAAAACTGACCATGTGTATGATGGATTATGCAATAGTCGAATGGTTTAACTTTCGTACCCATCCTGAAAGAATTTGGCAAATAGGTATTCAAATCAACCGATGGCTTTCTAGAACTTCCAAACTGTCATGTTTTGTAGAGCAGAATTCGAACTTTAATGTTCTCTAGTCTTATTCTTTTTCTTTCACCAGCATAGCCAATAGCATCCTGGAAAATGAAAAGATTTGCGTCCTTAATTTTTCTTTTCAACGTAATCTCTATTACATAAAACATGCATCGCAGAGATAACTACGGCCAGGCCAACCAGGTGGTGAAAATCACAAAAAAATCTGAAGCCAGGGGAGGAATAAAGCGTGGAGCTCCATACCAAACGCTTCATATGGATAACTTATATACCTGCTTCATAATTTGGAAGTTTCTTAAGGAAAATTATACAATATAAACGTTCAAAATAGTAGAAAAGGTTGGATCTTCGTCGTTTTTGACTAGAAACCTCTTCCTGTAGTCCGAACCGGCTGTCGTTCAGATTTCTTTTGCACTGCCCCAACTCGGTTTCAGCATTCTGAAACAAAGCACAAACCACTCCAGGAACTTCCACCGGTCACTTACTCAATCATTTTCCACTGTTTCGTTCTAAAATTCCTGGTTTAACTTTTATTAAATTAAATTTTTTGATGGACGAAAACAAAAACGCGTGCGACACCCAAAAGTCAAGGCCTACTCCTCCAGACTTCGGTATTTAATATTCTCTAGGTAGCCAAGTGCCCGGAGTTCAGGTAAAACGAAATATGGTGCAAGGCGAAATAACTATATGATTATTCATTTTAAGATACATTTACGTTGAAAGTTTCGTTTCAAATCGTAACTTTAGAAAATTGGTCCTGAACCTAAAAGGTGAGATTAATTCTATTTCATCGACGGTTAAAATCTTTGAATTTGTTTAAATAAGAGTCTGGTAGATCAAACTAAGTTGATTTGAGCATAAAATAAGCTTTTCTTAGGAGAGCCTGCCATTTCTTAAAAAAAGACTTATTCTATACTCAAATCAAACAAGCCCAGTTTCCAAACTATTTTGCAAATTTAAAGATTTTAACGTTTACTGAAAATAAATCAAATTTTCTCAAAAAAGAGTAAGAGATAAAAATCATCAGATTTTCGGATCAAATTTGCTTGATGTAAACTTGAACCAAATTAATCATTTTAGTTTGAAATTTATCTTTTAAAAAAACTGCAATACTTACACATTGCGGACAAAATACGAGATATCTCGTTTTTTTTCGCTTGCGCGCTAGTATGCTCCATTAGAAAGTATAATTCAAATGTTATGAATCTCATGATGAAACGTTATTCTACAAAATTTAATACAACACTTCCTCGTTTCTCTAATACATTAAATCAGCATAAATTTGTCTATTGCTTTCGGAAATATAAAATGCCAAATTTTCGTGGCCTTAATGTGTTAATAATGTTAAACAAAACACCGACAAAATATAGAATTTTCTGCAGAGATTTATGTGAATATCAGGTACATGTTTCTTTAACAGCAAATATTTTTTCATGAAGAATTAATTTCATAATGAAAATCCTGTGGATGATTTTTAAAAGAAAATTTGGGTTTTTCGCATAAAACAAAACACTCAAATTCTTCTTTTTTTTGTGATTTTCAGCTGAATTGTGTTTACAAACTAATTTTGATCAAAAATTTTAAATCTGGAAATTGAATTGACAAGTAATCCCTCCTCAACAATTTATGTTGATTGTAAAATTTATTTACAAGCTAAATCTTTTTCTGAATTTTGAATCTGCATTCTACATCAAGAATTCTGAACCTGAATTTAAAAATTGCACTTTGAATCTGTATCCGAATTTCCATACGATTGTAACCATCCATGAAATGTACAGAATACAGCCCTCATTCATGAATCTATTAATTAAATACTGTAATCCAGGTTTGATCTAAATTCACTTTTTAAATTCTTTATTTTTAATTTGTATTGTGAATCTCAATAAAAATATGAACTTCAAGTTATCTGAATCTGTGTTTTCAATTCTGGTTTGCCATTTCGAAGCTTAAAATTGTTGAATTTTATGTAAAAATTCAAGAATTTCAAATTAGAATATAAAACAATTTTTTTTTCTTTTTGTCATACTCGGAAAACTATTGCCAAAATATTGAAAAGCTTATGATTTCGAAAAACATGATTATAATTTGTTAGGAAATGCAAAACCAAATTTGAACCAGTTTGAAATCCTTTTCAGCTTCAAGCTTTTTTTAAAGCTTTTCATTTCTTATGATTATTCGAACTGAAAATGAAATACGAAAATAGAAATACAATTTTGGTTATAGAGATTATGGAATCAGAACCTCTGAAATGGGTTTAATTTAATTTCAAATTTAATATTCAAACCTGCATTTCTGAGAACAAGTAAAAAAATTTTGGAAAAAACTTAGGATGTGTTTATGTGGTTTTGGAATTAGTTTTTAGTCTAGATTGTTACTCTTTATTAACCTTACTCGATTATCATAATTTGGTTCTGAATTTTAAATTTGGGTGTAGAGTAGAATACCTCACTTGGATTTTTGGATCCTCATGGGGGTCGGGGGTTAACCCCCCACAATCGCTTTCAAATTCATTTACGCAAAGCGTTGGAAATGAATTTCAATATCTTACACCTCTTACAAAAAAAAACGAACTACCGTACAGTTCAGATTTGTGACGAGGAAGAACAAATTTAATTGCTCTGGAACTTCTAAGTTGAGATAATTTTGTATAAAGGAATGTTCGCTGTTTGTTGTGAATGAGATTTTAGATAAAAAGGCAACATCTGATTTTAGGAAAAAAAAATTAAAAGAACATCCAGTTAAACGGATTTGCAAATGCGAAACATGTTCCATTCGGTTAAGGTTAAAAGCAAATCTCACGCATAATTTGACTCGAAGTTTATTAAGAATCACTTGAGATACTTGGAATATTCAAAAATCGCAGGCAATAAAATGTGGAAATATCAAAAAAGTGTCACTTCAGACACTTCAAGAAAAAATTAAATACAGAAAAATTAACCTAGCTAATGATATTTTTCCTAGAAACCATGAGATTTTCAACAACATTTCAAACTAGTTGATTTGCTCAGACAGCAAACTAAAAAGTTGAAAATAAGTACCTACACTCTACCTTTTCCGACGTCGCGTCGCGTTGGGGAAAAAGCTAATGTTCCTGGAAATCTATTTACCGGTCGCTTCTTGCAGGAGCAATTAATGATGGTACCGTGAATGGGCGGGAAATATTTGCACTCCTGCTCGTAGCTGGCAATATTGCGCAAGGACAACGAGGAAAAAAATGTTTGTACATACCTATCCTTTTGCAGTTCTGTTTTTTTTGCCTGGTCCTCACTTCAGAACCCATTTGAGAGCTACAAGAGAAAAACGTCACTCATAATGTCAGTTTGGAAAACATGGCACTTCATTTGATATGCAGACAAGCTTCGGACATGGATGAGTTTAGTTTTTTTTTGTTTCAGAAAAAAAGTTCAACAAGGATCTGGTCCATTTCCTTAGCTTTTTAAATAGTTTGACTCTATTGAATTCGAAGAAATATTATCACTTTTTTTATGTTGATGATTGAAATTTCCGTTAGGCTTTTAATCCCAACCGCACTCGATTGGAACCAAATGAATTCCCAAGTCTGGAACAAATCACTTTCCTTTTTTCCCCTGCGGTCGTTGTAGTTGATTAAATTTGCCTTGACCCTATCCCACAAAATGCCTCAATGTTCGATTTCATCCCGACAAACCATTTGGCTGGTGTTCGATCTGAATATTTAAAATGGCAGCTGCATATGATTTCCCGTCACTTTCTTCCGGTAGGTCCTTGGGACGACCAGATCTCAAACCTCACTCACTGACACATTTCCATAAATTGGAAAGCCCTTCAACCTTTTCTTGCCAGCAGCAACAGCCGTTGTCGGCCCTCCGGGAACTTTGCATCTCAGGAGATCTGGATGGAAGCAAAAAAACCCTTACAACAGTTGTTCCCGTATTCATATTCCTGTCACGAATTTGCTCACCTCATATTTTCTCACCTTGTTGCAGCTGTGAGAAGTTTTTTCTTCTTGTCTTTTTCTGTCAGGCTTACCTTCAAGAATATTGCCAACCAGCAGGTAAATGTGAAGAAAACCTGAACCGGCTGAACCGGAAGTGAGGATCCTAAGGAGATTTGGAGATCTAAACCTTCGTCAGCAAATGTTATTACGGGGTCAGTTGGGAAATTTTTCCTTCAGGATAATATCATCCCCAACTGCCAAAATGCCCATGTCAGAAAATAAAATAAACATATAAAATCCAATGATTGTGGCTTAAATAATAGCTGCTGTGAAAATTTGCTTAGCATAAATAAAAGGGTTCACGGCTTGTTGGGAACTTTTTAATTGCGAAATGCTACAAAAAGGGTGATATGGTCAAAATTTGGTCAATATCACCTTGAGGTATTTCTTTCAATTTTGCATTTAAAAACCTGAACACCCCTCATTTTAAAGGTGTGTGTGTGTGAAAAATGTTGCTTCTATTTTGATTTTGGAATTCACTCTTCAGTTGTCAAAATGCCGTCCAAGGAAGAAGAGCAGCGTATCAAAATTTTGCTCGCGCATCGCGAAAATCCGAGCTTCTCGCACGCAAAGCTGGCTCCGAGATGTCGCAAATAAGCTGGGTGTATCGTCTATAACCGTGCATCGAGCCAAAAAACGAGCCGGACTATCGACTTACAAGAAGGTAGTGACTCCAAATCGCGATGATAAACAAAATACGACGGCCAAAGTGCGATCCCGGAGGCTGTACACGACGATGCTGACGAAGTTTGACTGCGTGGTAATGGACGACGAAACCTACGGCAAAGCCGACTACAAGCAGCTTCCGGGACAGGAGTTTTATACGGCAAAGGGAAGGGGAAAGGTAGCAGATATATTCAAGCACATGAACCTGTCAAAGTTCGTGAACAAATATCTGGTTTTGCAAGCCATCTGTACCTGTGCCTTGAAAAGCAGCATTTTCAGAGCTTCCGGGACAGTCAACCAAGAAATCTACGTAAAAGAGTGTTTGAATAAACGTCTGCTGCCTTTCCTGAAGAAACACGGTTGTTCCGTACTGTTTTGGCCGGATTTGACATCTTGCCATTACGGTAAAAAGGCCATGGAGTGGTACGCCGCCAACAACGTGCAGGTGGTTCCCAAAGACAAGAACCCTCCCAACACGTCAGAGCTCCGCCCAATTGAGAAATACTGGACTATTGTCAAACGGAACCTAAAGAAGACCAAAAAACTGCTAAGGACGAGCAACAGTTCAAGGCAAACTGGCTTTCTGCGGCGAAGAAGGTGGACAAGGTGGCTATACAAAATCTGATGGCAGGGGTTAAGCGTAAGGCCCGGCAATTCGGATTTGGAAAAGCGGAAGCCTAACTGAATATTTTTCCTGAATTTTATACTAATTAAACTTGAAAAAGAAATTTAATTTGATATTTTAAATAAACGATTTCACCGATTACACGCGTTTTCCTTTGACCAAATTTTGACCGTATCACCCTTTAAATATAGGAAGGTTTTTATAATCAAATTTCTATTTTAACTATTTTTTTTATTTATCAACAGAAATAGTATCGCTACAAAGGCATTAGATATTGTCCATTATTATTTTGAATACTCAAGGTAGAGTAAATTCCTGAGATTTACCTATAGTACTCAAAATAAAACTCTATTAGAATGTAAGTAAAAGTGACATGCATTTCTTGTAAACGGTGAAGTGAATAATAAGTGTATGTTCACACGCTCGTTTTTTTTATAACCATTTAGGTTCTTAAATAATCATTTTATGGTCTCTGCTTCAAACTGCCAATATGGTTATTTTCAACAATTTTCCAGAGTTTTGTTCAACGATTCTGGTAGTTCTCGATCATTAACCACAAAATGGATTAAAATTGAGTATTTCTTTTTTCAAACTGCGACCCAGAGATGGGTCTTGACTCAAACATTCAGTCAGCGAAAACTTTTTTGTAGAGAAATGAATCCAACTTAGATGAAATTTCAGGGACTAGATAAGAGAAAATCGATGTTGAAATTGAGTATTTCTTTATCGTCATTTTGAAAATGATTGCTTTTCTAGCTGGGTGCGTTTTACAAAAAAAAACGATATTAACCCTTTCCTTCCCATGGTAGCACAGGTGATCCACAACTTTGCACCGCTCGCATTTGAACTGGGCACTTTGGATCAACACCATCTTCTCACAAAATGTGTAGATATGAGTGAAGAAACATTGCACAAAATTTGAAGAAAATCGATTCACTAGTTTTTGCTCGGCAGATCAAAAGCTGCAAAAAAGTCGGATTTTTTTCGAATTTAAATCAAGTCATTTGTTGTTCAATTACATGGCAAGTTTTCATATTTATCATCAAATAAAAATACTGACGTGCAGAAGGTTGCTTGTGTAAACAAAATCAAATAATGGTTTGCTTAGATTTCCACTAAAACATATAAATTTTCGAATAAGTAAAGTGGATCACAGGTGATACACTGGGAACAAAACGTACTTTTCATCTGGCTGAGCTTTTTAGCAATACACATGAAAATCACTCCGTCAAAAGTTTTTTCTCTTCAGGATAGGTATTTTGGCAACTAAAATAATCACTGATCTGAAAATATTTTGAAACTTATGTAAGTTTTTTTTATAAAAACGTGATATTCAGTTTTTACTGGCGACAAGTGTCATGGCGGCCATTGTTCAACGCAAAAATCAAAATTTCGTAAATTTCCATAGTTTGACTTTTGAGGAATGGATATACCCAAGAAATATTTTACAAATTAGGATCGTTTTAGGATTTCTTATTTTTCATTTGCACCCTATATGTTGTTATCTTCCCGGGGAAGGGTTAAGCATAAATCCTTTTTTCATTGCTTTAGAAGTGAAAATTATACGACGAACATCCCTGGCTGAAGGTAGGTCTTCAATAATATGCTGGGTAAGGCTTGTGATATAGTTTAATTGGCAAGTCAGTTGCTCAATAAACCGATGTCCGTCAGTTCGAGCCAAAGTTGTACCGGATAAGTTTTTCAATGACTGAAGTGCATCGTTGATATAAGTCGCGACTGACATGAAGATGTTATTAACGCACCAGCAATAAATTAATTCATTAGCAATAAAGACTTCTGACAAAGAAAAGTAAAGTACTAGATTGTCAGAAGTCTGTGTTTGGTTGCCAGTTCACCAGCGATGTATCAAAAATTTCTAATTAAAATTCACAATAAAACGACTATAATCGAAAAAAATGTAGCTTTGAAAAGCTGGTACGGCCTTTTTCCAGCCGGAAAGCTGATTCGGATCGAATTGCTCATAAAACACCGGCCGTAGTGGACCCAGTAGATTCGTTTGCTGTCGGTGATTTTTTCAACAGCTTTTGCTGCACAGGGATCTCCCAGCTCAAAAGACAGGAAAGCTGTCTCGGAATAACGGCACAGAAAGAGCAGAAATGTTCCCAATCAATGTGCATTAACCCGGATTAGCAACAACGGAACTCGGAACCAGAATCGAGACCCTCACAAACAACACAATCTTTCTCCAAACCAACAGGCCCGAATCGAGGAGGAGGAAGAAGTGCTGCAGCTAATAATCGGAGGAGTGACTATCGTGGCCGGCGATATATGGAACTTCAGAAAATACATCATCTCTGGAGTCTGGATGCTTAAAATCATGACTTTCAAATCTCGGATGCAACTGAAACGAATAGTAACCATTTTTGTAGCATGTCTTCGAAAATTCAAATTTGGTTTGAACAGAAACCATTTTTTAACTTCTCCACCCTTGTTTCGTATGTTTGAAAAAATAACCATATTTCGACTTCTCCCGGCGAAGTCATTTCATGGCTTTTCATTAAGAAGTCATTAAATGGCATAACGCGAAAAAAGGTCAAAAATGGTTATTCTTGAACCATAATCGTTTATGAAATTCGAGCGTGCAGGTCATTTATATCTTTCACTCAAACAAAAAGAAAACGTAAAATTCTCCTGGATTTTCATGTAGGCGCTCATCACTCGACCCGTACGTAAAATGTATATAGTTGCATTCGATCAAATGAAAGATACATTCGAATTACGTAAAAATCCAGTGATTCGCCAAGTATAAAGGAATCGGTACATTTTCAGTATAGCATTACTGTTTTTTCCAGCACGTATCCGGGCTGGGCCAGTAATGGTATTTTTTTAAGAGCCCACACGGAAAATAATAAAAAGGTAAAATTTACCGAGTTAGCAAAGGTGAACGCTCGTGAAAGCCAAAAAGGTAACTTCTACCTCTTCGAGGTGAAACTCACCTCACAGTGAGGTAAAATTTACCTGAATCGAGGTTGGAAAAAAGGTACAATTCACCGAGAAAAAAGGTAAATCCAAAAAAGGTAAATCTTACCTTGTAGCGAGGTGAAGTTCACCTGAATTGAGCTCGATAAAAAAGTATAATTCACCTAGAAAAAAAGGTAAATCCAAATAAGGTAAAACTTACCTCGTAGCGAGGTGTAATTGACCTGGATTGAGCTAAACAAAACGGTACAATTCTTCTAAAAAAAAAGTAACTATTCGCCGAACCCGTTCATTGAGGTTAAGCTGTTTTGTCATTCTAGGAACAAGTTTTGCTTTGTGCCTAATATGTGAAAATCGGAATAGAATGGTAAGTGTTCTTAAATATAATTTAGTTGTGCTGGTTCTCGTCATAATACTATTGATTTTGTTTCAGATCGGCCCATAGAGCTTTGAGGTGTATTCCACGTCATCCTCCAGCCGGAAAAGCCGAACCTGACCGGATTAGTCGAACGGAGGAGGCCATGAATGTACGCAACGCAGGTGGATTCAGCGGCCATAGCGGCTCAGAAGAACGCGAAGCCGAATTACCAGTCCCTATTTATCTCCAATAAATATCATTTTTGAAAGAATTTTGTATTTTTTTTTAATTCTTATTGAAGAAAACAATCAAACCAACCAGCATTTAGCTTTTAAATCAGTAAATGGGAAAACGGTATTATTTACTATTTTGCTAGATGAATGCGAAAAAGGTAAAATTTACCTTTTTGCTAGGTGAATGAAAAAAAGGTAAAATTTACCTCGAAAGAGGGGTGGAAAAAATTCACCTCGCAAAAAGGTAAATTTTACCTTTTTTTTATTTTCCGTGCAGCTAAAACCACAGTTTTTTATTTCAAATTTTATAATCCCAAAACCGAGCAGTATCCGGTCAAACCCGAGCCAAAATTTAGGTATTATTCAAAAAACATCAAGAGAAAATAATAGAAAAATACCGTAAACTGGAGTTTATCTGTTGTGTTATTGTAAAACACCTAATATTAAATTGATGAAAATTTTGTAGTCTTGTCTTTACAAACATAAGACTATTTGCTCAGCTTTTATGTGGTTTGTTGGTAAACAAATCCATGAGTTCCGCAGTTGCAAAGCCATAATGGCCAAAAATAGCTTAATCGGGAATTTTATATCTGGTAACACCTTCTATATATACACACACCTTGCAGCAACCGGAAGGGGAAAGGTGGCAGACATTTTCAAGCAGATTAAACTATCAAAGTTTGCCAAGAAATATCTCGTTCAGCAGGCTATCTGTACCTATGGCTTGGAAAGCGATATTTTCGTGTAATTTGGATTTTCACGACGCATGTACAAAACATTGTTTCGTAGCTCCTCTTGCTTGGACGCCATTTTGATAACTAAAGTTATAATGTCAAAATCCAAAAAGAGGCATTATTCAACACACACTCCTACAAAATGAGGGGCGTTCAGGTTTTTTATATGAATGATTATAAAAATACGGCGAATTTCATTTGACCACTTTTTGGTCCGAACACCCTTTATGTCGCACTTGTCAAAATCTATGAAAATTACAGATTCTATCAAAACCAGATTTCAAACCTTTCACAAAGTTTAAAAACGAATAAAAAAAAAGTGACATACAAAGTTACCCCAGTTTACCGAGCTCAAAAATGAATTTTTTTATCTAAGCACATCAAAATCGTTGAATTTGTATGCAAGATTATCAAAAACAATTTTTATGTTTATTTTGATAAACCCACTTTTAAAACTTTTTGTTTTTTTGTTTGAAAATAATGTCAATGAACACGGGTATTGTCTCATATTTTTCATTAAATATCCGGACAAGCCCGGATAAACCCGGACAATCTGGGATCCTTATTATACGGGATATTCAGGCAATTCTCATACAGTATTCAACATGACGTGGATTCAACAGTTTTGCTGGAGATGTGAAAAACACATTTTTTAGCCAAAAAGGAAATCTGTTCGAGCCCAAGCGTATCTACATTTGAAAAAGGTACAAATTAGGCAAATCCTTACGATCATTTTGTCTCTTTTTTTATTGTGGTCGGTCCTCTACGAGCAAGGTCCAAGTTTATTGTAATGCCTAACTCAAACAACACTGAAAACTGTACACAAAGGTTCATTGAGCCTAATTGTTTTTTCTTCTCTGCTTTGTTTCCAGTTTGGTGAATCAATCCATGATAAACCTGGACGCCGGCCAGGTTCGACGGGTGCTGCACGAAGCGCTAGATCTGTGGTCTCAGAATGCGAATCTCACCTTCCGGGAGGTTTACAGCAGTGAAGCCGACATTCAGGTCCTGTTTGCACGGCAGTTTCACGGCGACGGCTACAAATTCGATGGGCCTGGGAAAATTTTGGCCCACGCTTTCTACCCGGGAACGGGAATCGGTGGAGATGCCCACTTCGACGAGGAGGAAACGTGGCTTCTGAACGAACCGATTGGAGTTGACGGTAGGATTGGGTAGAATTCTTGATTTGAAAAATTGCTAAACAATTTTTATTTCTAGGAACTCGCTTATTCGATGTTGCAGTTCATGAGTTCGGGCATTCTCTAGGGTTGGGCCACTCATCCGTCAAGGAAGCGATCATGTTTCCGTGGCATCACATTTCCTATCGCGGAAAGGATCACATTCCCGAAGATGATCGCCTTGGTATTCAAGGAATCTACGGACCAAAGAAGAAAACCTATGGACGTAATCCGGAGCGACATACTCCCACGACAACTACCACGACCACTACAACGACCCCAACACCACCTAGGCGTCCTACCACACCCCCTTATTACCCCCGCAAGGATCAAAATGGACACCCATGGGAGGGACTCGATCCCCACAAGCCTCAATATCCACGTAAGATTACCCCCACTTCAACAACTACGGAAATCCCCCGACGACGGGTATACTACGCGGATAAGCCACGGGGTGTCGGAACGACCTATCCGACTCGACGTGTGTATCCGGACTCTCCGTCCTATCCACGGGAACCGGAAACCGAGGATCACTACCCACATCACATTCCAACACCGACGAAGGTGCATCATCATCATCACCATCACCCACATCGGCCGACCCATGGCACTCGACCTCCACTACCGCATCTGCCCAACCCTTGCAACAGCAACTACGACGCGGTGACGCTCATCCGCAACGAACTGTTCATCTTCAAAGATCGCTACCTATGGCGGATCTTTGAGAACGATGTCCAACTGCGACCGCCGACTGAAATCGATCGAATGTTCTTCGGACTGCCGAAGAATTTCGAGCGTATCGACACCGTGTACGAGAATCGGCACCAGAAAATTGTGTTCTTCATAGGTGAGTAAAATCCGATAATTGTTCAAATGAGGGGAGGTTTTAAACCCCGTTATTTTCTTGCAGGCAAGTACTACTATGTGTTCAACTCTCAACATTTAGAACCGGGATACCCGAGGCCGTTGACCGATCTCGGTTTGCCGGATAGTATAGAGCGAATCGATGCCGCGCTCGTTTGGAGTTACAACAATCGAACTTATCTGTACAGTGGAAGGCTGTATTGGAGGTGAGTTCATCAAACTTCACATTCGGACTCCTTACATTAAATTAATCATTCCTCAATTTCAGATTCGATGAAGACGCCAACCTCGTGGAGCTGGACTATCCCCGGGACATGTCCATGTGGAAGGGCATCGGCTATAACATCGATTCGGCCTTCCAGTATCGCGATGGCAAGACGTACTTCTTCAAGGGCAAAGGATACTGGCGATTCAACGATCTACGCATGCAGGTGGACCACATCGATCCACTGCCGTCGGGCCACGAATGGATGAAATGTCAGCGGCTACCCATGGTAGATAATCCGGTAGACGAGGACGATAGAACGGTCATCAGCGGGACGGGTCATCTGTCAGGAGCAAGCCAGCTTGCCCTAGCAGCGATCGCTGTCTTAGTCTTAGCTAGCAAAAACCTACCACTTTAGATAAGATACTTTTAGGCATTTTTATTCGCTGAAAACAGGGATGTTGAGATTTTCCCAAAGATTTGCTCAAGAGAATCCCTCTATTAGGGAACTGTACCAGGTCACTGCCGCATTGTTAGTATTTGTGCAATAATAAATTTAAACTTCTATTTTTTGAATGTTTCTCATCTCCTCTGTACTTTATAAGTTTTTTTTTCTATTCTACAGTCCAACCTATGAAACTAATT
The DNA here is from genome assembly GCF_029784155.1 of Uranotaenia lowii. Lineage (NCBI taxonomy): Eukaryota > Metazoa > Arthropoda > Insecta > Diptera > Culicidae > Uranotaenia > Uranotaenia lowii. The sequence continues at coordinate 296,376,248 of NC_073692.1, forward strand.
ATACATGCTCGAAACACCCTTATGAATGTTCTTATCGAAAAAAATTAAATGATCTCAACTAATTTAGATTTAAAAAAAACAAAAATTCGTGTAACAATAGGAACAGTATTTCCAGCCAAGCACAAATCTGCGGGAAAATCTTGACCTTATTCATTCTTTATTGAATTTAAGTAATCAAATCAAAACAGTTTATACAATCGATAGACTTATGTGAAACAATTGTGGTAAGCAAATAATGATTGGAAGCGAAACAAGTATGACAACGTGAATCACATGAAACTAGGCTACGTTCCGAATCTTTAGACTTAAATACAGCAAGAATTTACTCGATTAAGTTCCATTATAATGTAGTAGGACAAAACAAACTGTAATCGGTGACTAAAACGATGGTTATAGATTTTTTTCTGTGATATAAAAACGGATGAAATAAGAAATTAGGTGCATTTTTTTTGTAAAACATCACCGAAGTGGATTTGATTTTATATCTTCAGTTCAGAATTTTCTTTTCTGTGTTAGAGTACTAGGTAATATTAAAATTAATTCTTACACTAGAATATTTTCTTAGAAAGAATATAGTACTGAGCCGTTCGTAGCCAAAGGGATATAAGTGGCAATTATGATAAATTTTGAGCTGATCATGCCCATGTTTAAATATTATTTAGTGCAATTTTCAGATGCTTAGATTTTACTTTCATCTCTCTAAACTAGCTCTTATGCAAATACATATATCCCATTGGTTCTGAGGGGCTCAACTGTAAATGAATTGGGTGTCTCTGCATTATTGAATCCGAAATCCTTATCCGGAAATAAAAGACATTTACAAGCCCCTATAGTTTAGCATTTTGTTCAGAAATTCTAATGAAATTCCATCCGTCTGAGGGAATGGTGGATATTTAAATCAACAAACATAATAACCACAAAAAAAAAACAAACTGATAATAAATCTATCCAGTTTGATGATAATTCGCTCAACCAGTTACTTTAAAACTTGCTTTCTAAAGAAAATCATCGGACTCAATACAAAGCACTGAAATTTGAAATTTGGCTGTAAAATGGTTTTTATGAAAACTTTCCCGAATGTTTAATGCAAATTTTAGGAAAATTGCAGCCCGTTCAAATCATCTGGTTATCGTTAAAAAATACACGAAATTTTTCGAGCTTCTATAAAAATTAAGATTTTTTCCTAGTCGGTATACCCATGAATTTCCATAATTTTTCACTCCGTGAGAAAATTTATCAAATAAAATAAGTTATTTTAATTGCCATTGTGGTACATTGCAGTTAAATTTTCCATTGAGGTGACTAATTTTCCAATTATTGCTTCAGAAGAATAGGCCTTCAACTGGAAGTCTAACCCCATCTAATATTCTTATCCTTTGTTTAACATTTTAACAATTATTTAATCTTAACCCACTAAACCCCATTTTTTTCGCCGCAAAATTCACAGAAGTTTTGTTTCATGATTACATACAACTTTAGTTCTACGAAAAACTTTATCGTTAAAAAAGCATAACCACAAGAGCTAAAGAGCTTAATTTCAGTATTGAACTTAATTTACTTAATTTAATATTGAACATATTTGTCGAATTGTTGTCATTTTTCGTAACCCGTTAAACTGCAATTCTAGAATTTTTTTTAAACCCGGCAAAACCAGTCATTCGATTTCAAATTTTCCATTCGAAAATCCCGGCAATATCCGCAACCTGGGCATAATTTATCCATAACTAGCTGATCCCACACGAACTTCGTTTTGCTTTCAACTTGGAATATGTCATAAACAGTTTGTATGAAAGTCAATTGCCAAGCATTTTCCAGATTCACTTCCCAATCATTGATAAGTAATAATTGCAAAAAAAATTGGACGATCACTTTTTCTGTCGTCGGCTACTAAATTTGAAATCACGAATCAATTGACCGTGCCAAAAAACAACCGTGTATAAATTTTTACTCAATCGTTGCAAAACAACGCAATTATTGCCAAAAAGTTAAATACTTTTTGATGGCCTCTTTTTATACAATCTTTGATATCTGAAATCGATTGTCCTTCCCTCAAAATTATCGTATGCAAATTTTCAAAGCAATCCATTGCATAGTAACGTCAATATTGCTAAGAAAACAATTAAAAATTTATTAATATGGACGACCCCTTTCGTCGAACTCTGGCAAAACATTTGACATCCGAAATCGATTGTCCGTCCCAGAAAACAACCGTGTTTAAATTTTCATCCCAATCCGATGTATAATAACGACGATATTGTAAAAATATTGAAAGGTTAATATGGACGACCCCCTTCGCCAGCCCCTTACACTGAATCTAATACCTGAAATCGATTGCTCGTCCCTCAAAACTCTCGTGTACAAATTTTCATCTGAATCCGATGTATTATGACGACAATATCGCATTAGCAGTGAATAGTTAATATGGACGACCCCTTTGGCCGACCCCTGACTTTAATTTGGATAAGTGAAATCAATTGTTTGTCACTAATAACTCCTATGTGCAAATTTTCATCCCAATCCGATGTATAAAAACGTCAATATCACTAAGATATTGAAAAGTTAATATGGACGACCCCTTTTGCCGGCCTTTTACACTGAACCTCAAATCGATTGCACGTCACTCTAAACTATCGTGTACCAATTTTCATCTGAATACGATGTATAATAACGTCAATATCGCCAAAACAGCGTACAGTGAATATGGACGACCCCTTTGGCTGACCCCTTACACAAAACTTTACACCTGAAATCGAATGCTCGTCTTTCAAAACACTCATGTGCAAATTTTCATCACATCCCACGGAAAATAAAGTCAATATCGCGAAAACAATATTTGTCTTGTATGGACGACCCCCTTTAAGAGGGGTGATACGGAAATCTGAAAACATTTTTCATCTTTCCTAGTCCTAATGAGCATCCATGCCAAATTTCAGACCTCTAGCTCTTAAGACTGAGTCTATAGAGGACAAACAAACATACATAAATGGCTTTATCTATATGTAGATTTGAACAAAGTGAATAGAACAATCGGTTAAAATCACTTGAAACTTGAATTGTGCTTCGATTCACATCAAATTATGTTCGATGCTCCCAAAAACAATTTTTAATTAATTTTGCTGAATATAACTCTGAAGAATTCCCGGAGAACTTTGAAAGCATTTCGGACCGCTGTCCAGAAATTTCAAAGGAGTTTTGCCTTTGATCTGAAGTGGCAATGCATGATTGTAAGTATTTAAATACTAGGGTTAAAACAAAACATTGGTGAGCTCTTTCCATTTTTATTTGTATAAAGGGCGAACACGAAATTATTTCGACACACTCAACAGGGCTTACCTTATTTTTCATTGGGTAAAAATCAAACAAATTTTGCACACTTTCTCATTGATGTGTATTGTTAACATGCTGTCAAACTTGAAGTCGTGTTTTTCGATTCAACAGAATTGAGGTGAACCAACGCAAGTCGAGAAAACAAATTCTCTGACCTGTCGCACCGGCAGTTGGAAAAAATATTGAACATTTACCATTCAACCGTCTCCAGAGTGTTGAAGCGGTTCCAGGAGCAGTTGACGTTGAACCACGGCAAAGGAGCTGGAAGAAAACCGGGACCGGAGAACAAAAAGACGGAGGGAAAGGTGAAGCGAATGATTGAAGAAAATCCCAACGTCTCAAGCCGTGATTTGGCTAAAAAGATCGGCATGTCGCAGAGCTAGGTCCAAAATGCAAAGAAGACAGCTGGACTACATACATACAAGGCAGAGAACTTCCCAAATCGCGATGAGGGGCAACGATCGACGGCTAAAACTCGGGCACGGAAGTCCTACGAGAAGATACTGACAAAATATGGCTGCTGTGTGATGGACGACGAAACGTATATAAAAGCCGATTCTAAGCAAATTCCGGGGTTGGAGTTTTTCACCGGCAAGAGCAAGTTCGATGTGGACGACAAATTTAAGAAGAAGAAAATGTCGAAGTTCGCCTCCAAATATCTCGTTTGGCAGGCCATCTGCTCTTGCGGGCTGAGGAGTGAGCCTTTCGTGACAAAGGGCATAGTAAATGGCGAGATCTACAAATCTGAGTGCCTCGAGAAGCGCCTTTTTCCGTTCTTGCAGCAGCACGACGAAGCTCCGCTATTTTGGCCAGATTTGGTATCTTGCCACTATTCTAAAATTGTCCTGGAATGGTACGGCGCCAATTCTGTCCATTTTGTTCCAAAGGACATGAACCTATTTATAAAACCATCCGGAACTGTGCCGGGAGGAGCAGTACTGGACAATAATATAGCGGAAACTTCGGAAGAACAAGAAGACATTCAAAGACGAGAAGAACATGTTAAGAAAATGGAAAAAACAGGAAAACTGGTACTGGATGACACTGTAAAGACTATGATGGAGGACATCGAGCGAAAATGCGTTCAATTTTGCACTCAAGGCTCCATCAACCAACTTTTTCTTTTGATTTTTGCAGTAAATGTATGTATAAAACTACCCTGAAATTTTGGTTTGATTCTAAACATTATAAGAAAATTGGCTGACATTCTCGGTATCGCAATAATTTCGTGTCCACCCTTTATTTGTGAACATTTTAATATTTCTTTATTCATCAATCCTGTCTGTCAAGTAGGATTTCCCATCAAAGCGAAAAACCCTCCCCTTTCCTGTCTGAAACAGCATCTTTATATGTAGGGCCGTATGAGTTCTCTGCACCTGAAAAGTTCATTTAGCTGCTCAAACTATCCCTATATGATTACATAGACTTGCCACGGTGTGCATTGTGGTACCAAAGTGATTCTCAATAACAACCATAGATGCCACACCTACCGATTTTTCGGTATTCATACCGATTTTTGGGCAAATTTTTATCCAAGAATCGGTATATGCCAAATACCGATTTTTGGCAAAACATACCGATTTCATACCGATTTTTGATATTTTGATACAAACTGTAAAATTTATTTCAGTATAAGCAAGACTATCGAAAATATTGGGTTTCTGTTATATTGAAAACGACCAAATGATACTATTTGGCGTTAGCTATAAGTAAGAAACACTTGAAGCTTTTATGATAAGTACACGTTTTTCCATATTTCAATCGAAACCAAAAATAATATATTCCAAGATACCTAGCTCTTAAACTATTTCATATAAACGCCAACGGACAATCTTTTAACAAACCTTAACACCATAAATTTTATCTAGTTTTATTAAGATGTTTAATTCAAAATCTTAAAATTGCAAAGTTTTCCAGTTTAAGTTTAAACATCTAGTAGCCACTTGAAAGCAAGTGATAAATAACATAATAAAGAAATTTAATATTTTAAAATTATTTCATATCAGGAAATGCTATTTCGCTTTTTTTTCAAAACCAGCCATTTCTATAACAAAAAAGCAGAAAGTAGTGTTTTCTAACTGTCAAATGAGATTTAGAAAAAAAAAATCAAACCTGTCCACGTGGACATCCGAGGACGGGTTTAGGGTTTGCCAAACGTCCACGCTTGTCCACGCAGAGGAAGGAGGGGGTCTAAAATCGCATTTTTCTATCCACATGGTATCTGAACGGCCTGAATAGCGAATGACGACTCTGATACCGAAAAGCCGTGCTAATTTTGGAGAGCCAAGACCACGTAGAGAAAGATCTCAGTGTGTTTGTTGTGCAAATGAAACTTCAAAATGCTAGTTTTTTTCCGACCGTGTAATATTAAATGTTTTTTTTTTCTTAGCGTGTTTTACTGAATAGTTGCATTTCTTCCGCAGCATTTGATGGTGGCGCTTTTGGATTTTGTCCGTCGATTTCTGCAAGAGTTCCGAATCTTGTAATGGATAATTTTTGTCGAAACTCTCAAATTTTAAAGGAAAAAAGAATTTTGTTTTTGATAGTCCAAAGTTTTAACTATCCTTTGGAATTTGGAGGTAATTTTTCCATAGAGAATGTTGGAAAACTGTCGTTTACTATAACAGATTCTATGATATTTATAATTGCGTCAAGATAGCCAGCGGAAATTAATCTAATGAGGTTGAAGATGTATGAGTTTTCAGAATTTTGAAAACATAAACAAATTGTATAGAACACTCTATAAGGATTACACCTATCCTATAAGGAATCATGTGTTAATCGATAACATGAAGAAATTTTATGATTGAGAATATTACAAGAAAGCTTCAGAATTTTTTTTGATAAAGAAATCCACAAAAACTTTGCAATATGCGATTTTTTTTATTAGGGCCCACAGAGCCAAAAGAATATAAGTGCAAATGAACCATGAGTTAATAATACAGAACGATTTTACATGTTTCAAACTATGTTTCGTGATTTCTTCAGATTTTTAGAAATTTATTTTCATTCCTTTATGTTCGGAAGAAAAATACAAATTGTTTCAAAACGAATTGAAAATTGCCAAACACAACTGCTTGAAAGCGTTTTTTCTCGAAATTCGCTTTTATGCACTTGCACTTATACACCTTTTTGGCATCAAAAAAAAATTCAAAGTTTATAAAAATTATAATAGAGAAGAAAGAACAGTAAAAACCTTCAAAGAACTCTTAAAAACGAATAAAAATGTATCAAAACAAAAAAAAAACCACGCACATAAAATACTATAGAGGGAAGTTGTCTACTACCGGACACTTAAGGTTTTTATGCAATAACTTCAAAAATAGATTTTTGTAAATATTGGTTCTTCTGCTGATTTGAAAAGTATTAATACTTAGTATTAATACTTAACTTATTAGAAAATAAATTTACAACATATTCATGTGGTAAAAGAAATCATTTCATGTTAGTTTTCACTCATTTCCAAAAGTGTTGTCTATGACCGGACACTACGAATTACTTCACCAAAGTTGTCACCAATGGCACAAAAACGTAGTAAAATTACTGAAATCACTTGCACAGGTCTTGTGAATGTGTGTTTTCCAATAATGAACGTTCTATGAAGGCGGTCATAACAGTTTTTTTTGACAAACCAGAATGAAACATTTGTTTGAAAAAACTAAAGAAAAATGGTCCATGACCGGACAGCAAAATTTAAAGTTTCTCAGAAGACCAAAATAGTTTCGTTATTGAATCCTTCTTTTCTGCTAACCATTTGAGGGTGCTATAGAGATGAAATAATGAAAGATTTAAGTTAAAATCATCTATAATTTTGAATATTTTTTTGTCTGGTCATAGACAACAATTTGGTGTCCGGTCATAGAGAAATCGCTTTTTTTTTAATTTTCATAATATTTCGTTTGAACTTCCGTTTTGTTATCTTATATCTACTGTAGTCGAATAATAACCGATCTACGATGTCGTTCATGTGCAGTTCAAATTTTACAAGTCGAAAAAACTGATCACAATTCAAATGCAAAGTTTAGGCGATCCTCTCCGTACTACTAGGCAAAAGCTTTAATTGCCTATCATTGGTTTACTTTTTCAGATTGGATTACCATATTTCTTACACCATATCAGGCTACTATTTCCTTTATTTTCATGGTGTTAAAACATTATTAGGATATTGTGTTTTCGAAAAATCTATGTTGTCCGGCCATAGACGACTTTCTCCTAAGGCATTTATTAGAAAAAGTATTAAATAACAGACTTCAGACTTCAGAAAAATTATCAATCATCTTAAAATACCGATTTTTATATCGATTTTTCGGATTTCCATACCGAAAAAAGATTTTTTTGGGTTCAAAAATACCGATTTAAATGTGGCATCACTGATAACAACACTTGAAATGAGTTCGTTTTGACATCTTGTGTTGGGTGTGATTATTAGTTGTACCTCGTGTATCAGCCAATGCAAGATGTATGTAGTCACCCTGTGCTATGCTATGCTACATTCTGCACATAAAGTAATTTAAAAAAAAATGGTTTACTTTGGCTTATGATGATTTCAATAAATCACGTCACGGGTTGCTTTTTAGAGGGTTGATAAAATATTTTTTTTGATTTTTCCAATAAAAACCCAATTTAAAAAAGACATGTATGTATGAGACATTTTTTCAATTATATTTCCGTTAATGTATACAATTTCCATAAAAAAAATTCAATAGAAAAACTAAAAATTTTGAAATGAAGGGATAAAATCTGTTTTTTGTTAGAGATATCCTTTGAAAAATTACAATTCTAAATTTCTTGACACACTTCTAATCGCAAATTGCAAAATCTGAATAAACCATTATACAATAATCCAATCTTGTTCAATTTTCACAATTTAGTGGTGAACCTTCAATTTCAGATTTTTGGACTTAGTAAATGTTAATTTTCAAAAAATATTTAAATTTATCAGTTAACGTTAGAGATGGTATCAACGCAATATTTGGATCACTTTTATCATTGGTTCAGATAACCGAGAGAAATGCTGGCACTGGTTATTTATTTTGTTTGCTAACTAATAACACTACGTTCCTAAATATTTACCATGAATTGTACTCAATATTCTTGGATAATAACTGTTACGCTTCTCTTTCATTCTGAAGTCGTTGAAAATAAAGTCGAGAATAAGTTACATATCTATGTTTTCAATTGTATGGCAAAAATTGAATAAATAAAAAAAATGATGATGTGAAGTAACAATGAATAAAAAATCTTTTCAAATTGTTTGTTATTTCTCCAATTTGGTATGTGAAACGCCAAAACACGCTTCACAACCCCTGCTGAGCCTTCAAATGCCCTCAGAATTCAATTATTCTTTTTCTTTTATTTCTTTGATCTTTCCACCTATCAACCTATATACTTTAAATATCATAATGCGCCAAGATTCCAGGAATACATACAATAAGAGAATATAAAAAATAGAAAGCTGATGGCTGATAAACTAATAAACCTACTTAAAAACTAAAAACTGACTTTTAATCTTTTTACTAAGCTTTATTCAATAAAGGATAGAGTTTTTGACAAGGTTTTCTAGTTTCAAGATACAATGATTTAAAAAAAAAAATCTACATTTTTAAGAAAATTTAACTGAAAAAAAAATTATTTCTGACATCACAAAAGGGAGTTTAGAAGATTTGAATATTAAAGTTTTTATTTAATCTACGAATTTGTTGAAGTCTGCTTTTGCTTTATAAATATCTTGGATGCATTTTGGTCTCAAAGTTTTTTGAAATTTCGTCAAATTCCTGAATTTTCAAAGAACTAAAAAAAAAGAACACTTGGGTTATTATTCTCAGAAGTAAAAATTACTCGAACTCATCGAGAAAGTAAACCATTGCTTTAAAACCTTTATTTTAAATATATTTGTAACATTTTACAGTTTTTTCTTTAATACAAATAGTGCACAAATTTATTAAATGAATTTTTGCCTACTTTCAAATGCTAGCATGAATCTGGGAAATGAGAGCTGGTAGAATGAAATAAAATGGATATTTTCATTCAACACGCCCAAACTAGTCGAAATCAAATTTTCAAGTTTTTTGTTATTTCGGAAAATGTGATTTTTGATTCCTTGTGCTATCAGAAATTGAATCTTCATTTCATGATTTTTATTTAGGCATATCTTAAAAATAAACTTTAAAAAGATATCAGATTTTCAATTTTTAACTTTATTCATACATTCTTTGTTGCAAATTTCTTACTATTCGAAATGAAGGGCTATTTATTTCAATTCATTCATTCCCGATTAAATAAAGTTTAAAATCTTGGATAAGAGCTTGAAATTCAAGAGCAAATCAGTGAAAGTAGGGTTCCAAAAGCACCAGCCATCAGAATCACAAATCATAATTATTATTCAAAATTAAATTTAAATTTAAAAATTCTTGAACCAAAAATCAAAATGAAAAATGAACTTCAGAGTTACACACACAATATTTTCAGTTCACTAGTCAGGAAAATATATCAGAATTGTAATTAAATATCAAATTTTTCAAATTAATTTTAAATTCATAGCATTGATTCAAAAAATTATCTCAAATATTTGCTTTTTCGAACGTAAAGTTGCAAATGAGAATCATTAGAATTTCGTTTTGTTAACCTTGCGCTAACCTTAATATGAAGAAGCTCAGGAAAAATTGATAATTTAAAGATATCTCAAAATGTTCTTCTTTTCAACAACTAGTGTATTATGTACTTTTATATAATACATTTATAAAGAGAGGTTCCTTAATGAGCTCATAAGCCGATTTTTATTCCTTGGTATACAAAAAAAAAACTTTAAATCAAAATTTTATTACATGAGAACTTATAAATTCGCATGAATCATTCATCATCAAATGAAGGGTATCGAATTTATAGATAAAGTGGGTTAACAAGATTTGATTTGTTTTCTAAATTGAAATTTTGCAAAAAAAAACCTCTGTTTTAGTGCAATGAGATCAAAATTTTTACTAGATATTTAGGTTGGTCGATTTTCGAAAATTTCTAAAATCACCCCAAAGTCGAAAACTCTAAATCCGTGACAAAACTCTAAATCCTAATAGTAGGAAAGCGTTTTTCCGCAGCTTTTTGGAAAAAAACCGGAAAACTTTGCAAATCGTTTGAAATAAAACCAAAAGAAAAAATAAAAAGATAAATTGAAATGACACTTACTTAACTTAATGTTCCCGCGCCGATCCTCCGGTGCATAGGGCCGTGATAAAAGACCTTCCCTGTTGACGATCCGGAGCCAGCGTCTTCACTCGGTCCCAGTCAAGATTCTCGTCGACCGTTCGGATTTCGGCGGCTTGGCTTCGCCGCCACGAGTTTCTGGGTCTGTCTCTTCTTCGGTGACCTTCTGGATTCCATTCTAGCGCCTCTCTACAAATCTCGTTCTCATCTCTCCGCAGCGTGTGCCCAATCCATCTCCACTTGTGTTAACGCATCTCGATTTCTAGCGCCCTTTGATGACACCGGCGATGTAGTTCCTCATTTGAGATCCAGTTGCCAGGCCACCAATCGCGGATGATGTTCCGCAGGGAGCGATTCACAAAAACTTGCAGTTTTCTTGAAGATTCGGATTATCGTTCGTAGAGAGATCTGGCGTGACCGCCAGAGATGTTTCGAAGACTCGCAAACGCAAATCGGGCATTTCTGATCCGGGTTTCGATGTCTTTCTTTCTACCACCATCATGCGTTATCTGGCTACCAAGATACTGGAAGCACTCAACTTTCTCAACCTGTTGCCCAGCTACCATGAAACTGGAGGGATTTCCTGTGTTGATCTCCATCAACTTGGTCTTTCTGACATTGATTTTGAGACCTGCTGCCTTGGAGCTTTCGGAGAGGTCGTCTAGTTTGCTCTGCATATCCGATTGTGTTTGGGCGAGCAAAACAATATCGTTAGCCAGGTCAAGGTCGTTCAGTTGCTCCATTGTTGAAGGCTTGAAGGATTCCACGGTAATCCTCGGTTCGGTGTACAGTCGATCGATCCAGTCAGAATCTCATCCATTACGATGAGGAAAAGTAGCGGTGATAAGATACACCCTTGTCTCACTCCAGCAGTTACCTGGATTGATTCGGACAAGACACCGTCGTGCAAGACCTTGCACGAAAATGCCTCGTATTGTGCTTCGATGAGATGGACTAGTTTCTCTGGGACTCCTCGACGCCTTAAAGCCGCCCAGATGTTTTCATGGTTAAGTCGGTCGAATGCTTTTTCAAATTAACGAACACCAGCAGAAGAGAGTCCTTTGTTCCAGTGATTTGTTCCAGTATGATTCGTAGCGTTGTGATGTGTTCCACACATAATCGTCCGGATCGGAATCCAGCTTGTTGCCGCCGGAGTGTAGCGTCGATTTTCTCCTGGATCCTGTTCAGGATCACTTTGCAGAGTACTTTGAGGGTTGTACAACGTTATGCCTCGCCAGTTATCGCACTCTGTCCGGTCTCCTTTCTTCGGGACCTCTACGAGGATACCCTGCATCCAGTCGGCCGGGAATGTTGCAGTATCCCAGATGTCAGCGAAAAGACGGTGCAACATTTGTGCTGACAAGGCAGGGTCGGCATTCAGCATTTCAGCAGGGATGCAATGCAGGGATGGTTGGCACAAAAACTGACAGCTGGCTCGGTCCCACAGAAGAAACAAAAATGATGTTGATTTTTCAGTACAAAATATTCAATTTTCCCATACAAACCTGTAAGTTCAAATTTACCCATGTAAACGTTACTTAAAAATTCAACAAAAAATCATGGATGAGTTTTGGACCAAGAAGAAGCTTTTTAAACCCCAGGGTTTGAGAAATTCAAAAATTACTCCAAATCGACTCAGTCTACTGGACCATTGTAAGGTTTCTGGCTACGATTATTCTCTCGTGTATCGGTTCCTATCTAATGAGGGCCGCATGAACCTACGGGCTTAACAGGAAACCAACTCCTCGTTCCCGAGTAGCATGTTCTCCTCGTATGCCAGAGTAAAGCAGGACTTGCCCGGACTTTGTCTTGTGAAAAAATTCAAATGACAAATAACACATAACACGGTTTAAGAAATTTGACACGGTCATTTTCGCTTCCTGCTATTTTTTACTTATAAAAACTTATTGTGGGCCGTACTGATTTACCAGATCGAAATTTGATGAATATTATGTTGAATCATATTTCATTTCAATAATTTCTATAGTGAAAGGAGATGTAACTACAAACACATATTCCCTCGTCAAATAACTTCAAATCTGAGCAGATTAGCGGAAAGAGAAGCTATCTTCTTTATTCTTCGATAAGATAGTGAAAATAATAACGGTCAACAACGGAACTTGCGCTAAAGGTTTATGTTTGCTTGTTCTGACTAATGCATCTTTCCTAGAACAGATGACACAACAGGCTGGCCCTCCGAACTACCCGGAGAACATGTTCCATCCAGCCATCCCAGTTTGGTTCTCCTCAACCGAGCCGATGCGATAAGATAAAACCACCAGGCCGCCGGAATCTGACAGAACCAACCTCCGAACCCTTTTACTTACTATGCCGTCTACTAGTTCATACGGCTCAGAAGTCCAGAAGACAATCGATAAGATATGCAAACTTTCTGGCAAAATTGGCAGTGTTTTATCTTCAATGTTTACCTCACATTTGCACACACTGTGTCGTTGGCTCAACAATTTCTAATCAGTTTCGATTTGGCAGCTGATTGGAGCTGCTCGATGACAAGATTTGGGAGCTGTTCCGGTAGAAAAGCTACAAGTGTAAATTAATTTGGTGTAATTGGTGCAATCAGTGCTACTGGGAAGCGTATTTTTAACGACATTCGTTCATTCTGACAAATGTTTGAAAACTTACAAACATTTTATCCTGGAGAAGTTAATTAAATAATTAAATTAAATTTTACCATCAAGACAAAGAAAAAATGTTCAGTTGAAGTCATTTGAAATCTTATATTTGAATTATCGACGTTGAGGGCAAAGTGCAATTTCGGGTTCAGAAAAAGTGCAATGACTAGTAACCACTGAAAAAAGCTCTTCGAATCTGAAATCTGAATCTGAAATCTGAAATCTAAAATCTGAAATCTAAAATCTGCAATTTGAAATTTGAATCTGAAATCTGAATCTGAAATCTGAATCTGAAATCTGAATCTGAAATCTGAATCTGAAATCTGAATCTGAAATCTGAATCTGAAATCTGAATCTGAAATCTGAATCTGAAATCTGAATCTGAAATCTGAATCTGAAATCTGAATCTGAAATCTGAATCTGAAATCTGAATCTGAAATCTGAATCTGAAATCTGAATCTGAAATCTGAATCTGAAATCTGAATCTGAAATCTGAATCTGAAATCTGAATCTGAAATCTGAATCTGAAATCTGAATCTGAAATCTGAATCTGAAATCTGAATCTGAAATCTGAATCTGAAATCTGAATCTGAAATCTGAATCTGAAATCTGAATCTGAAATCTGAATCTGAAATCTGAATCTGAAATCTGAATCTGAAATCTGAATCTGAAATCTGAATCTGAAATCTGAATCTGAAATCTGAATCTGAAATCTGAATCTGAAATCTGAATCTGAAATCTGAATCTGAAATCTGAATCTGAAATCTGAATCTGAAATCTGAATCTGAAATCTGAATCTGAAATCTGAATCTGAAATCTGAAATCTGAATCTGAAATCTGAATCTGAAATCTGAATCTGAAATCTGAATCTGAAATCTGAATCTGAAATCTGAATCTGAAATCTGAATCTGAAATCTGAATCTGAAATCTGAATCTGAAATCTGAATCTGAAATCTGAATCTGAAATCTGAATCTGAAATCTGAATCTGAAATCTGAATCTGAAATCTGAATCTGAAATCTGAATCTGAAATCTGAATCTGAAATCTGAATCTGAAATCTGAATCTGAAATCTGAATCTGAAATCTGAATCTGAAATCTGAATCTGAAATCTGAATTTGAAATCTGAATCTGAAATCTGAATCTGAAATCTGAATCTGAAATCTGAATCTGAAATCTGAATCTGAAATCTGAATCTGAAATCTGAATCTGAAATCTGAATCTGAAATCTGAATTCTGAATCTGAAATCTGAAATCTGAATCTGAAATCTGAATCTGAAATCTGAATCTGAAATCTGAATCTGAAATCTGAATCTGAAATCTGAATCTGAAATCTGAATCTGAAATCTGAATCTGAAATCTGAATCTGAAATCTGAATCTGAAATCTGAATCTGAAATCTGAATCTGAAATCTGAATCTGAAATCTGAATCTGAAATCTGAATCTGAAATCTGAATCTGAAATCTGAATCTGAAATCTGAATCTGAAATCTGAATCTGAAATCTGAATCTGAAATCTGAAATCTGAATCAGAAATCTGAATCTGAAATCTGAATCTGAATCTGAAATCTGAATCTGAAATCTGAATCTGAATCTGAAATCTGAATCTGAAATCTGAATCTGAAATCTGAATCTGAAATCTGAATCTGAAATCTGAATCTGAAATCTGAATCTGAAATCTGAATCTGAAATCTGAATCTGAAATCTGAATCTGAAATCTGAATCTGAAATCTGAATCTGAAATCTGAATCTGAAATCTGAATCTGAAATCTGAAATCTGAATCAGAAATCTGAATCTGAAATCTGAATCTGAATCTGAAATCTGAATCTGAAATCTGAATCTGAAATCTGAATCTGAATCTGAAATCTGAATCTGAAATCTGAATCTGAAATCTGAATCTGAAATCTGAATCTGAAATCTGAATCTGAAATCTGAATCTGAAATCTGAATCTGAAATCTGAATCTGAAATATGAATCTGAATCTGAAATCTGAATCTGAAATCTGAATCTGAAATCTAAATCTGAAATCTGAATCTGAATCTGAAATCTGAATCTGAAATCTGAATCTGAAATCTGAATCTGAAATCTGAATCTGAAATCTGAATCTGAAATCTGAATCTGAAATCTGAATCTGAAATCTGAATCTGAAATCTGAATCTGAAATCTGAATCTGAAATCTGAATCTGAAATCTGAATCTGAAATCTGAATCTGAAATCTGAATCTGAAATCTGAATCTGAAATCTAAATCTGAAAACTGAATCTGAATTTGAAATCTAAATCTGAAATCTGGAATCTGAATCTTAAATCTGAATCTGAAATCTGAAATCTGAATCCGAAATCTGAATCTGAATCTGAAATCTGAAATCTGAATCTGAAATCTGAATCTGAAATCTGAATCGGAAATCTGAATCTGAAATCTAAATCTAAAATCTGAATCTGAAATCTGAATCTGAAATCTGAATCTGAAATCTGAATCTGAAATCTGAATCTGAAATCTGAATCTGAAATCTGAATCTGAAATCTGAATCTGAAATCTGAATCTGAAATCTGAATCTGAAATCTGAATCTGAGATCTGAATCTGAAATCTGAATCTGAATCTGAAATCTGAATCTGAAATCTGAATCTGAAATCTGAATCTGAAATCTGAATCTGAAATCTGAATCTGAAATCTGAATCTGAAATCTGAATCTGAAATCTGAATCTGAAATCTGAATCTGAAATCTGAATCTGAAATCTGAATCTGAAATCTGAATCTGAAATCTGAATCTGAAATCTGAATCTGAAATCTGAATCTGAAATCTGAAATCTGAATCTGAAATCTGAATCTGAAATCTGAATCTGAAATCTGAATCTGAAATCTGAATCTGAAATCTGAATCTGAAATCTGAATCTGAAATCTGAATCTGAAATCTGAATCTGAAATCTGAATCTGAAATCTGAATCTGAAATCTGAATCTGAAATCTGAATCTGAAATCTGAATCTGAAATCTGAATCTGAAATCTGAATCTGAAATCTGAATCTGAAATCTGAATCTGAAATCTGAATCTGAAATCTGAATCTGAAATCTGAATCTGAAATCTGAATCTGAAATCTGAATCTGAAATCTGAATCTGAAATCTGAATCTGAAATCTGAATTTGAAATCTGAATCTGAAATCTGAATCTGAAATCTGAATCTGAAATCTGAATCTGAAATCTGAATCTGAAATCTGAATCTGAAATCTGAATCTGAAATCTGAATCTGAAATCTGAATTCTGAATCTGAAATCTGAAATCTGAATCTGAAATCTGAATCTGAAATCTGAATCTGAAATCTGAATCTGAAATCTGAATCTGAAATCTGAATCTGAAATCTGAATCTGAAATCTGAATCTGAAATCTGAATCTGAAATCTGAATCTGAAATCTGAATCTGAAATCTGAATCTGAAATCTGAATCTGAAATCTGAATCTGAAATCTGAATCTGAAATCTGAATCTGAAATCTGAATCTGAAATCTGAATCTGAAATCTGAATCTGAAATCTGAATCTGAAATCTGAATCTGAAATCTGAATCTGAAATCTGAATCTGAAATCTGAATCTGAAATCTGAATCTGAAATCTGAAATCTGAATCAGAAATCTGAATCTGAAATCTGAATCTGAATCTGAAATCTGAATCTGAAATCTGAATCTGAATCTGAAATCTGAATCTGAAATCTGAATCTGAAATCTGAATCTGAAATCTGAATCTGAAATCTGAATCTGAAATCTGAATCTGAAATCTGAATCTGAAATCTGAATCTGAAATCTGAATCTGAAATCTGAATCTGAAATCTGAATCTGAAATCTGAATCTGAAATCTGAATCTGAAATCTGAAATCTGAATCAGAAATCTGAATCTGAAATCTGAATCTGAATCTGAAATCTGAATCTGAAATCTGAATCTGAAATCTGAATCTGAATCTGAAATCTGAATCTGAAATCTGAATCTGAAATCTGAATCTGAAATCTGAATCTGAAATCTGAATCTGAAATCTGAATCTGAAATCTGAATCTGAAATCTGAATCTGAAATATGAATCTGAATCTGAAATCTGAATCTGAAATCTGAATCTGAAATCTAAATCTGAAATCTGAATCTGAATCTGAAATCTGAATCTGAAATCTGAATCTGAAATCTGAATCTGAAATCTGAATCTGAAATCTGAATCTGAAATCTGAATCTGAAATCTGAATCTGAAATCTGAATCTGAAATCTGAATCTGAAATCTGAATCTGAAATCTGAATCTGAAATCTGAATCTGAAATCTGAATCTGAAATCTGAATCTGAAATCTGAATCTGAAATCTGAATCTGAAATCTAAATCTGAAAACTGAATCTGAATTTGAAATCTAAATCTGAAATCTGGAATCTGAATCTTAAATCTGAATCTGAAATCTGAAATCTGAATCCGAAATCTGAATCTGAATCTGAAATCTGAAATCTGAATCTGAAATCTGAATCTGAAATCTGAATCGGAAATCTGAATCTGAAATCTAAATCTGAAATCTGAATCTGAAATCTGAATCTGAAATCTGAATCTGAAATCTGAATCTGAAATCTGAATCTGAAATCTGAATCTGAAATCTGAATCTGAAATCTGAATCTGAAATCTGAATCTGAGATCTGAATCTGAAATCTGAATCTGAATCTGAAATCTGAATCTGAAATCTGAATCTGAAATCTGAATCTGAAATCTGAAATCTGAATCTGATATCTGAATCTGATATCTGAATCTGATATCTGAATCTGAAATCTGAAATCTGAATCTGAAATCTGAATTTGAAATCTGAATCTGAAATCTGAATCTGAAATCTGAATCTGAAATCTGAATCTGAAATCTAAATCTGAAATCTGATTCTGAAATCAGAATCTGAAATCTGAATCTGAATCTGAAATCTGAATCTGAATTCGAAATCTGAATCTGAAATCTGAATCTGAAATCTGAATCTGAAATCTGAATCTGAAATCTGTATCTGAAATCTGAATCTGAAATCTGAATCTGAAATCTGAATCTGAAATCTGAATCTGAAATCTGAATCTGAAATCTGAATCTGAAATCTGAAATCTGAATCTGAAATCTGAATCTGAAATCTGAATCTGAAATCTGAATCTGAAATCTGAATCTGAAATCTGAATCTGAAATCTGAATCTGAAATCTGAATCTGAAATCTGAATCTGAAATCTGAATCTGAAATCTGAATCTGAAATCTGAATCTGAAATCTGAATCTGAAATCTGAATCTGAAATCTGAATCTGAAATCTGAAATCTGAATCTGAAATCTGAATCTGAAATCTGAAATCTGAAATCTGAATCTAAAATCTGAATCTGAAATCTGAATTTGAAATCTGAATCTGAAATCTAAATCTGAAATCTACATCTGAAATCTGAATCTGAAATCTGAAATCTGAATCTGAAATCTGAAATCTGAATCTGAAATCTGAATCTGAAATCTGAATCTGAAATCTGAATCTGAAATCTGAAATCTGAAATCTGAATCTAAAATCTGAATCTGAAATCTGAATTTGAAATCTGAATCTGAAATCTAAATCTGAAATCTACATCTGAAATCTGAATCTGAAATCTGAAATCTGAATCTGAAATCTGAAATCTGAATCTGAAATCTGAATCTGAAATCTGAATCTGAAATCTGAATTTGAAATCTGAATCTGAAATCTGAATCTGAAATCTGAATCTGAAATCTGAATCTGAAATCTGAATCTGTAATCTGAATCTGAAATCTGAATCTGAAATCTGAATCTGAAATCTGAATCTGAAATCTGAATCTGAAATCTGAATCTGAAATCTGAATCTGAAATCTGAATCTGAAATCTGAATCTGAATCTGAAATCTGAATCTGAAATCTGAATCTGAAATCTGAATCTGTAATCTGAATCTGAATCTGAATCTGTAATCTGAATCTGAAATCTGAATCTGAAATCTGAATTTGAAATCTGAATCTGAAATCTGAATCTGAAATCTGAATCTGAAATCTGAATCTGAAATCTAAATCTGAAATCTGAATCTGAATCTGAAATCTGAATCTGAAATCTGAATCTGAAATCTGAATCTGAAATCTGAATCTGAAATCTGAATCTGAAATCTGAAATCTGAAATCTGAATCTGAAATCTGAAATCTGAATCTAAAATCTGAATCTGAAATCTGAATCTGAAATCTGAATCTGAAATCTGAATCTGAAATCTGAAATCTGAAATCTGAATCTGAAATCTGGATCTGAAATCTGAATCTGAAATCTGAGTCTGAAATCTGAATCTGAAATCTTAATCTGAAATCTGAATCTGAAATTTGAATCTGAAATCTGAATCTGAAATCTGAATCTGAATCTGAAATCGAAAATCTGAATCTGAAATCTGAATTTCAATCTGTATATGAAATCTGAATTTCGAAATCTTAAATCTAAATTAGAATATGATTAAAAAATTAAAAATATGCTTTACTATATTCATCTCACAAACAAGACTAGAGTTAAAAGGTCTACATAATGTATCTTGACTGAAATGGAAGTCGTAAATTATGCAACATCGCAGAAAACTAGTTATTTTATTTTCATTTTCTTCAGAGATGAAGTCTCATGTCAAATCTGATATCGACTGCGGCAACAAAGTATAGTGCCTTCGTTATTCTGTGATTCAAATGCTGAAAATAAACAATAAACTTTTTTTTACGCGCTTGTTCTGCTGAATTAGTTTGTGCAAGGCACAATTCATTCGGACCCTTTTTAAGGATCTGCTACACGTTCAGACATTATTGACAAGAACAAACCAAGCTCGCAGCAGTTTAAAAATCTAATGTTTGTCTGAGAAATCCGTCTAAAATTTTTTAGGGTTTTATATTTATCAGAACAACATGAGTATGCTAAGAACACTTCCGATCGTGTACGAAACACAGGAATATCAGTATCGGATGAAGCCCAACGACAACAACAACAACAAGGAATTTTTTTTGATAAACATATCGACTGAGTGAAGATTGGTGATGGGTATACACAATTTCATCATGGAGAAGAGAATGGAGTTGAGAATCGGAATTCACATTTAAATTCAGAATCCAACTTATGATTCCAGATTCAGGACTTGGATTGCAGTTATCAAATTGAAATAAATAAAGGAATTCAGAATTTAGATTCAGGAATTAAATTGACAATTCAGATTCAGAGAATTAAGATTCAGAATTCAAAATGAAAGTTCAAATAGATAATTCAGATTTAGAATTTAGATCAAGAAATGTTATTAAATACAACACGATTCAAATACAGGATTTACATAAGATTTTAAACTTTAAAAGGTAGACTCCGAATTCAAAACGAGCATTTTTGCTAGGTGGCAGCAGCATTGCACTATGCATTTTGATTGGATTGCACTTTTTCCACTCTTTTCTTTCTTTTAAATGAATCCCCTTCGCACAGTGTGAATGGGTCTGGACTCTGGCCATCTTAGTAGGCGGCAGGCTGTGTTCCACTTGCGCAAGTGAGACGCCCCTAGCTTGTTC
Source organism: Uranotaenia lowii (assembly GCF_029784155.1). Taxonomy (NCBI): domain Eukaryota; kingdom Metazoa; phylum Arthropoda; class Insecta; order Diptera; family Culicidae; genus Uranotaenia; species Uranotaenia lowii. Next base: position 296,396,935 of record NC_073692.1, read on the forward strand.
CTATAGGCTTATATATAAGCAATGTTCGTTAGTTAGAGTGAGAAGCAGACTAGTATATCCTTTTTAGTTAGCTCTCCAAACTCCGACCCATTCCATTCATCACGCGCAATATTTTGCTTCATTGGCGTTCAGCAGCGTGTTAAAGTAACGAGAATTTTTAGTTCGGAAGAAAAGCAAAACGTGCCGTACTAAGATTCAAAGTAACAGTGATCATCGAAGGGTGTGAAAGTGATTTGTGTGGCGCAAGAACCAAAAAATATGGATCGCGATAAGCTCAAGTGCATTATTTGTCGAGAGTTACCGGAAGGGGAAGTATTCCAGTGCAGCAATCAACACTACGGATGTCAACCATGCGTTGAATCGTTGAACGTTAAGCTATGCCAGGTGAGTTTCGAAATTGGAACATTTTTGAAAAGTTCACTAAATGCTCGATAACCACGGTGTACAATATATATACCGTGCTCGATAACTATGTATATATGTACCTACTTTGTTTTGAGTGGTTCCTTTTTTTTTGTTTAAATTTAGTTTTTAATAAATGCAAGGCTGGTACCTAATATTAACACTATTCGTACCGGAGTGGGTCAAATGACGTTTATTGAGTTTCAAATGACTGTAACTAACTCCGATTATAATTGTTTTTTTTTGCAAATTTTTCTTCATGACTATTTTTATTTTCAAAATGCACGTATTTTTTTCATTACAATATATTCATTTTAAGTTTGTAGATTTCGAAATACTTATGTGGTACACCTATTTATAGCGCCGGGGGTCTTTTTTCTACATAAGAACGTATTTTCTTAAACAAATTTTCATAAGGACTTGTTTCGTACTATCCATAGTATTAATTTTTCACCAAAAAAGAAATATCCTTTTCATCTTTACAGAAATATTAAATAATAACCAGCTAGGTTCTCAAGTGACGAAAATATTATAATTTTTGAGCACCACCAAATAAGCTTGCACTGCAATATGATCTACACATTGTTTCTCAATTTTCAACATAAAAAAAAAATTGATTTTTCACTTTAATCAATTTTAAAACACTTTTTTTACTTTAATTTGTTCACTAGGGGCGAACAGAGCACTACCAATGAAGGCATAATGAGCATTTTCTGCCGGGGAATCTAGCAGCGAATTTAACTCGATGAAGTCATTTGAATAATAGAGCTACAGCTTGGCTTGTTTGGTCTGTCGGTTTGGCCTATTGGTAAGGTGTCGGCGAGGTAATTAGTAGACTCTAGTTCGATTCCTGTTCGAGGGGATTTTTTTTTGCACATACCATTCATGATAGATTTTTTTTTATTCTTACATTATACGGCTAATAGCATCAAAGCATCATCCGTCAAACAAACATAGTGTATGAGCATGTGTTAAATCTTTCAATTCTACAAACAGACCTAGATTATTTTGTTATTGCTTTGTTTGATGAATCTACGCCTCACCGTTTAGTGCAATCATGATCATGAATGATAAATGAAAAAAAAAATCACCTCGACCAGGAATCGAACTCGAGCCTACTGATTATCTCTCCGACATCTTACCAATAGGCCAAATCGTCACCCAGACAACCATTTGGTGGGTATTTCGAATTTGCAACGCAAATATACGTGCTAATATACGTGTAAACATATCGTATATAATGTAGCAAAACCAGTATATACGTATCATTTTGGAGGCCATATAGGTACATTAGCAAACATATTCTTGATTTGGATTGTATTAAATTACGATTTGCACGACTTGTCATGCGCATCATTTACGACTACCCTGATTCTTTTTGGAATATACTATGACAATTTACATCATCATATAGATGATTGAGGTTTTAATATACGACATTTTTCGTAACAATATGGAAAGTTTGACGACTTATTTGGTCGTCTTCTGCGACTTGATGCAGGGATCTCATTTTCCGTCAGTTGAATAAAAAAAAGATTATTTCAAAGAAATGCGTTTTTTGATGTCTAATTCAAATTTCTTTTTAAACTAGCATAAAATAAAAAATAAAACAAATTCAAGTTTATATCCTACAATTCAATTTCAACGTTCAAGAGGTTATTGTAGTACCTAGACTTGATCCCCTGACCATACGATCGGCAGCTCATGATGGTTCCTCGACGCTATCTGGAATATATAAATTCAAGGGGATTTGCTTCAAAGGCATTAAACCAAAAGCAAATCGTATATTTCTATATCTAAAATCTTTTAAATCGTAGAACACGTCATCGATGATCTTAAAATAGAACAACATTTTGAAGCCTCCTTTAATACGATTCCAATCATCGATGTCCCATTATCATAAACGATTTTATTGAACTTATTTGTATTCTTTTGCGATTGCCAACAAATACGTTTTACGAAAATCAGACATGCGAATTAATTTGCAAAGGTATACGATTGCATGCACATTATTACGAATCAATGCAGTTATATACGTTTTTATTTTCGAATTATTTTATGCATAGCACGACAAAATCTCTCAGTCACGGCTGATCACCGTATATCGGTCGTTTCACGGATTTTTGCGAATTGTCGTACACAAAGGTCGAGTTCATATGTACATAAATACGAGTTTCTCTTCTTGTCGTAACAAAATCATGCAATGCATGTAAATACGATAAAGAATATGCATGGACCGCACATTGTAGGTGCAGATATACGAAAAAGAGTATAAATAACATTCTATACGATGTAATCTGTAAAATAAAATACGACTTCTGGTTGTCTGGGCAGACGATACAAGTCAAGCTGTAGCTCTATTACTCAGTTGACTTCATCGAGTCGAATTTGGTGCTAGAATCCCCGGCAGAAAACGCTCATTAAGTGAATTTTATTTCGAGATTCTAATAACTGACTTACAGCCTTTTTCCCGAAGCATGTTTTTCGGATTATTTTTCTTAGACTTCGAATAACTGAAATTTGAAATTAATTCTGAAACTTAATTTCAAATAAGTTTTTTTTCTCTAGTTTTTAAGGCCATATCGAAAAGTGTTCTATTCTTTGAGGAACTACTCAATAAAAATTATAAATAGATTTTTTTTTCAAGGAATTTAAAAGCAGGCTGTCATCTATTATATAAAATTCTCTTGTAACGGTGTTTGTAGTACTACTCCTCCGAAATGACCCAAACGATTCGAATGAAATTATTTTTAGAATATTGTGTAGCCATGCGAATCGGTTTATATCGAATAAAAACAACACAAAGTCGCATCAGTTGTCCGTAATAATTAAATTTGTAGTTTTTTGAATCAAATTAAAGTCATGGCCATCAATTTTTTCCAGATTTTCTTTCCATTGGGCGCCGGGCGGGCGGTTTGTTTTTCATCTCCAAGGTTGAGGCGTCGCCAGCAAACGTCGAAAAAGGATAGTAACCAAGGCATAGCATACTGATTAGTTGAAATATTTGGGCGCGCATTTCTAAACCAAGCATAATTTCAATGCATGTGGTGGCGATATGAAGCCTAGATGTGTTTTTATCTTTTTTTTTTTTTTTTACTTTATTTAAGTGACAAACCGAAGAAGTTTTATAAAAACTGTTGACGGTCCCTATATGGTGTTACAACTTCAGTGATTGTGTGTTTGCTTTAACTTAGCTGCTATCTAACTTTAGAATATTGAGTTTCGATGCTGCCTTTGAGGATGAAGGAAAGGATAGGAAGAAAAGGATTGGAACTGATGGTGGAAAGTGGTAGAAGATTAGGGTTAGGATGCGGATGGGGAGGATAGTTTTTAAAGATCCCACACCAGGTTGCACACGGTTGTGAAGACCATTTCCTGTCCTTTCCTCCCAAGAGCCCATAGTAATGACAAGATTTACCGCGCTTGCCGCGCGTTACTTTTGCGGAAATGCAGTTTCTTGGGAGGTCCGTGCAGTTTAAATTGTGTTTTTGGTTTGAGAAGCACAGTAGAATCACACCCCTCCACTAGCCATACTATCTATGTACGGTATGGTTTCGTAAGAGTGGGTGGACCATACTGTGCTGAAGATCGTTAATGTTTGATTGGTTGGCATTTGAAAATAAGTGCAGTTTTACTTTTTTCTTAAATGCGGTAAAGCTAGGTAAACTTTTTATTTCAGTTGGTAACGAGTTGAACAGATTTATACCTTTGTTCACAACACTGTTTTGAGCGAAGGAAGTTCGAAAACGTCTTGTAAGGAGATTAACATGAGCCGAACTTCTTGTGTAATGTGAACGAATTTCTGATGTAAGTGTAAGATCTAGTTGGTGTTTGATGATATTATTCAAAACTTTGTAGATATACAAACATAACTCAAGCATAATCAACATATCAAGAGGTAGCACTCTGGAATTGTACAGCTGAAGAGTGGGATGTAGTATAGGAAGGTTTCTTATGATCTTTATGGCTTTATTTTGCAATATACGAATTGGATTCAAATTCATGCTAGCGCTGCTACCCCATATGGAGTTCATATACGCAATATGAGGGTGGATATAGGCAAAATATATTTTCCAAGCTGTATTTTCAGTTATTATTGACCGTATTTTTTTCAGCGCAAACAGGTACGGCGTTATTTTAGAGCAAACTTTTTTTGTTTGAATATTCCATTTCATATTTTCGTCAATTAACAGACCCAAATATTTTACAGAGCTGACTTGTTGCACTAGAGATCCTCGAACAGAGATCTGTAGTGTTTGGGTATTACCTCGAAGATTAAATAACATAAAGTTGGTCTTTTTCAGATTCATTTCCATATGATTTGATAGGAAGTAGTCGGCTAACATTCCAAGATCATGTTCGATGCTTCGTTTTAATGTAGCCAAATCTTCAGAAGTATATAAGATTGTAGCATCATCAGCATAAAGCTGATCGAGCTCTACTCGATTCCTACATCATTTGTACATCACATGGTAATGCATGACGCCCAGATTGATATTTTGCCGATCAAATCAAAACCATTTAAACGATTTAAAAAAATGAAACTATTTTAAGTTCAGAAGAAATTGTTGTCTGAAAAATATGAATTTAGTACTGATGCATATAAAATAATGGTATGACTCTTTGCGGATATTTAAAAAAAATGAAAGTGGGATAATTTACATACAATTTTATAATCCAATACCCCTAGAATCATTTTTCGAACATGTACAACTGTGCTCGACTGAAGATATATGAATTGCTTCCAAATTTACAGAACAACAACAAAATCCGTTGAAGATGAACACACACTTGAACTGAACAAGAGCCTGTCCTTCAAAAAGGATTATACACGATTGAGGTTTATTTTAAGGTCTAATGCAAACATTTTTCTTGATTTTTTGCAAGCTTTAGTGAAAGTTATCAATAAAATAAGAAGAATTTTCAGTTAAAACATACATTAGAGGCTTTTATTTAGAACAAGTGCATTTACAAACACAACATTTACAAAAAAAATGTATACGTTATTTCTTCATCTATAAATGGTTGAGCCCAAATAAAAAATCGGACTAAAAAAACTCAACTTTTTTGTCAAATCATTCACCGAAAAACTGTTTACAGGTTCACTGTTTGTTTACACAGAATTCAAGTACGTACTTAACATAAACGTGTGTTTTTGTTTACTATATTTTGGCTACAAAGACGAGACTTTAGATCCGCTTTTTTGTGATTGATATTCCAGAAACATTATTTTTTGATAGCAGAAGCAGAATTTTTTTTGATAAGTTTTTATTATGACCTGAAAGTGCCGAAAATAACATTAACTCCTGTCATTTCACACGGTGAAGCAAGTGGCAATGCGCCTTTCAGCCATTAAACATATACCTTTTAAGAATTTTTTTTTCCAAAAAGGTCAGAAAGAGTATCCCGAGTGTTGAATCTGAAGCGGATATTCAAAAATTTTAAATGTCTTTGTAAATGAAGGTCATATGGTAAACCAGTATTCAGTGAAATTGAAGTACCAAGCATTATTTCATTCTGGAGAAAAACTACAGATATATCAATGAAAGTGGATAAAAAAGACAAACAGGAACAAGTATTGAATTCATTTTGAAGTCTTTACACTGACGCATCTGAAAAAGAGTAAAGTGTTTCCACTTGCATCAATAAATGGGACAAATGTAAACTAAGATATTTCTTTTTGAAGGAATATGAAAGTTGAACTGTGATGATAGCTAAAAGACACTTTAATATTTTCAAAGATTTCGAGGTATATTTACATGAAAACTTCCAGAGAAAACGAATGAACTCATGAAATCATCGTAGCCTTAACAGGTTACCTCTTTTCGGTCTTTTTAATTTTTAAAAACCTGCATTTCAATCAAATTTTATTGAATCTTGAAAATATCACATAATATTAAATAAAATAGCAGATCACCTCCAACACTGTTCAGGAAATTTTTAAATCAGAACATCCCAATGTTTCAGTAAGAATCTTTAAAAACAATGGTTTAAATTGGCAGATATGTCCATTGGGATGAAAATCCAAATAAAAATGCTGTTATTTGGTTTAAGTAAAAAATCTAAACACATTTTTCCCCCATTCAAAACTGATCGTTTTCTTGATTAATTGGGTAAATGTTTAAAGGACTTTTTTGCTTTAACAAATAATAAAACGGCGAACATTTTTTTGGACATGGTTTTAATGAACATATGGATATTAATTTCCACTGCTGCTTGAAAATGGTCAGTAAAGAATCATCTCTAATGTTTTTTTTTATTTCTGCAGTTTTAAAAAATATACCATCCAAAGTTACTCGGGAGCTGAAAGTGCTGCGATAGGCAAAATATTGGGCAAATACTCCAAAAATGGTCCCGATATTCAAAATTCTTTTTCCATAAAATATCATATGCAATAAATTTCAATTATTGAGAAACTTTTGATTTCGATTTCAACCTTAAAGTGAACTCGAGCAAAGCGGAATAAATCAACTAAATGGTATTCAATAAATGAAACATAGATATTATCAACATATAGTTATTAACGGAGCAAGTTACAAAAAGTGGATTTTTTTAGCATGAGTCTTGCCAAGTTTGATGGTTACGTTGAGTGCTGAAAAAATAAAATTTGCAACGGAAAGCTGATACCTGATACCATTCGGGAATATTCAAAGCATACGAATCAAAGAAAAGTAAATGAAAAGTATTCATGTAAGATGCACGTAAGATTGACTGAAGGTGATGTTTTGATAATTTATGTAAAGACTCGTAGAATTGAGTTAAAATTCTTAGGTTTGATTCCGATAGAATTAAGCGGGACAATTCGAGTAAACGGAAAAGAAGGATATGATTAAAAAAAAACTAGGACATGTTCACGAAAGCGAGACGATTAACAATCAAGATTTGATGCTTTTTTAAAGTCAAACAGCGAAGGAAAAAATGAAAAATGTACGAAAAGTTTAACATGGTAGAACGAAGTTTACCGGGTCTGCTAGTTCTTTATAAGAAAATTTAAGACAGATAGAAGATTTGTGTGATATCGTAACTTATTAAAAGGTATTTTTGAATATCAAAGCAACACTCGATATCATGAAAGACAACAATAAACATTCTTCTTCGAACTATCAATGGGAGTTAAGTTGATAGTTAGTACTTTGGAAGTTAGTTAGTTTGATGGACATATGGTCATTGTAACCGGTCCAAGAGTTCTCAGGGAAGAACTCGAATGTGGTGGTGGACACCACACAGAGAAGAAGAAGAAGAAGAAGAAGTTAGTTGCTCATTTCCAGAGTAATACAAGTTTCTGGATTCTACAATTAGGAAAATGTAAAAACTCGTAAATTCGTTACTTGAAGAAGATAAACTTTACCGACATGACTGTAAGGCCTCATTTTCACTAAACTTCTTATTGATGCGTGCATAAATAAAATGTATAACATATTATGACAGTTGAAAAATCGAGACTTTGAAGCTTTTGTCAAAGCTCATTTTCAAATTTCCCTCATCAATTCACCTAGCATTGCGAAGGTTAAAATTCTATTTTCTTGGAGAGATTATTCATAAAACTTTTTCAATTCTTTAAGAAAATTTTTCGTTTACATCTTTCATCAACTTATGACATAGATCTGTTTAAGGGGGGGGTAGGGTCTAACGGGTATAAAAAACACCATTTTCACGATTTTTTTCTAGAGCTATCGTTCAAACAAATGTATTCAAATTTTTTGCATTATACAAAGCATTGTTAAAAGAACATTTAGTAATTTTTTCGTAGAAAAATATTGAAAAATGAGCCGGTGACGGAGCATTTTCTTGGATGCCTTTTAGAAAACAGGATTTGCGATGGACACTGTATCTCAGCACAGAATCATCTGAAGTCAAAAAATCAGAGCAAAATATTTTTAATAGATGTTTTTCTGGACCCCAACGTTTTTATTTAACTTAAAAATATTTTTATGAAATTTTTGTGGCTGTTTGAAGTAAAAACTACGATTTTTCACGAAAAAATCCGCCATTTTTCACCTCTAAAATCTTCCCAAAGTAAAAAAATCAAAAAAGAAAAACGTTGGGGTCTGGTATTTTATATGTAGAAAATATGTTCCAAATTTGAAAAGAATCAGATAAGTAGTTTTCAAATGACGATGTCCACGGACTTTAAAAATGTGCTTTCGAGAAAAACGCGTTTGAAGTTTCTGCTCTTGCTTTCTTGCAGTATTAGATAGGAGGAGATAAAGGCCTATAATTTCTACAGTTTTGCTTCAATTGACTTGAAAATTTGACACAACATTCTTGAAATGTTTTACAATAAGAAAATAAAAAAATTAAAAAATTGATTTTTTTAAAGTGTTAGACCCTACCCCCCCCCCCCCCCCCCCCCCCCCCTTAAAGGAAAGAAAGATAAAGAAAATTGAGTTTTAAATGTTTCTATTTTTTATTTGATTCTTCCGTGCTTTGCTACTGCAAAATGATCCAAAGCGATTTTGATTTTAAAAAAATTATTTTTTTTTTTTTTGTAAATCTTCATTTGAAACGGCTCATACCTTCAGGTTTTAAGGAACTCGTTTTTTGATTTTACAATATTTTGCTTAGCTTAACACTTTTATTTTAAAGAGAAAGAAGATAGGAAAGGGAAATTTGAAAATAATAAGAATTATAGACGAAGATCGATAGCTTTTAGAAAAAGATAGATTTCGAACATGTAGTTCAAATCCAACACATCTAGTACATCTCTCACTGGGACGTTAGGTGGTTTTCCTCGGGCCCGAAGGGAGTCTATGAAATTCGTCCTGGCGACAAGATGGACCTCACACGACCAGGCAATATGCTCGATGTCATGGTAACCTTGGCCGCAATTACACAAATTGCTGCCAGCAATGTCAAAACGAAAGAGTACCGCGTCTAAGGAATAATGATTGGACATGAGACGGGAAAATATACGAATAAAATCCCGACTCAGATGCAATCTATTAAACCAGGGTTTGAGGCTTTAAAAAAAATTAATTATAAGTTTTTTTTTCCATTCACAATGTGAATATCGTAAGGATCAAAGTCTTTCTTAGTAGGGCTGCTTGTCAGCGGCCTAATTAACAAGAATAACTTAAATCGTAAATCTGAAATATCCGGATTTGGATCATAAATCTGAGGCTGAATCAAATCTTTATTGTGAGTTTTAAATCAAAATCTAAATATGCCATCTGTATCACAGTTTTAAATCTGAAACTGAAATGCGGATCTTGTATCATATCTTGGGACCTAATTTCTATGAATGAATGAAATGGTTATGAAATTAACACTTAATGTTAAATCTGAAAATTAGTTTTTAAAATTGCGGCTATATTGTGGAAACTGACTCTGGCATATAAATATAAACGGAAAAATACATTCTTTTGTAAAATTCTTGATTTTTTCAGTGCTCTGAATACTTTGATCGCAAACGACCTAATCCGATAGATGAGCTGCTACAGGAAGCCAAAATCGCATGTCCTTTCAAAAAATTCGGTTGCACGTGGATGTTCAAACAAGCGGAAATGAGCCACCACCAGGAAGAATGTAAATTCCGCCCATATGAATGTATCACCAAAAAACTTGGTCTCTTTAGGTATGTTATATTCATTAATTTGACAATTTTTGCATTACTCAACTGGAAACTTACCACCAAAAGCGGCACTAAACTGATTTTTCTTGCTATTATCAGATTGCTAACAGAAATCTTTATGTATTGCAGATGCCAATGGAACGGTTTCCAAATGGACATCGAAGAGCATTTGAAGAACGATCATGCTGAATTCGGTTCTGCTTTTACCTATTTCCAAGAATTGGATATCCCATTTAACGAAAGTAAAAGCACTTGCAGTTTGAAAGTCGTAGACGCTTTCAGCAAGCTATTTTTGTTCCACTACTCGCTGAAAGTTTCCACAAAGATGGTTTACTTTATGATCATATATTTCGGTCGGCGAGAAGAAGCGCAGCAATATTTCTACGAGCTTGAAATCAGGTCCAAACAAGAGAACGAAATTCGTCGCATCAAGTTCGTAGAAAATTGCGTTGCTGATTGCGAGGATATTCAAGGCGCTCTCCAAGCATCAAAATGCGCTGCTATACAATTTGATGCGGCCCGCAACTTCTGCCATGAGGGCAAAATTCATGTGCGTTTCATACTGAAAAAGTTTCAGAATGAACAGGAGAAATCTGGTCGTGAGAGAAAACTTTCTACAAACAACACCAATCATGATTCTAAACCGAAAACAAAACCAACACCTTTCAAATTTCCGGATAAAGGATCAATGAAGCCAAATGTTAAGAGAACAGGGTCTAACGTGACACCAGCTCCGAATAACAAAGGACCCGAAAAAAAACCTAACAGCAAACCAGAGGATCTTCCATCAATACAAAGGCAGTCGACTTCGGATAGAAAAATCACAAACGCTGATGATCCTCCTGTAGCCTACGACTACTCATCGTCCATCAACAAGGTTGGGGTCAGTGGCCAGGATTCACCGCTGCTTCACCAGGAGCCGTGTCCCCTGATGTCCCCGTCGATCAATCGCCACAATGCGGTGAGTAAACAAGTGAGAAACAAGCGCCAATACATCGCTAAACGTAAAAATTAGTTTCCTCTTACCATTACCATTCATTGCATTTGTAAAACGTTTTGTCTTTTCTACATTTTTCCATATGCACCAAGTGGCGTCTTTCATGCTTTGCGAAATACATTATTTACGTTGCGTTTTTATTCAACCATAAGCTTATCTATTTTGTGAACATGTCCCCCTATTTTGTGGTTTTTCAGAATAGTCAAATCATCTTGACCATTTCGAATCATGTTTCAATAAATAACGCATTTATTTTATTAACTCGTGAAAGGATCTGCTTAGGAGCGTCGCACAAACATAGAAGAACAAACTCTGGGGTGTTGGAGATTAGTGTGTTGTCAGTCTCTAGGTGACTGCCCTGCTATTCTGTTTAATAGAGTCGAAATTATCTGCCGCTTTTAAGGTTGTAGCATTCTGATCGTTTCACCTCCATGTTAAGACGCCTATGTTCCGACCTGCCGGTGTTGGGTGCTTTGAACGAAATTCGCTGAACACAAATCTTTAGACTGAACATTACTGGTAACATTGGTTTTTTTTCACTTTGTTCCCATTGGGTCAGTTTTGGCCAAATTAACAGCACCACAATCATCATCATAGCTCGATTATCATAGTAAAACAAAAAGTACAAACCTAACAGTCCCCTCAATCGTCGTTGTCCTTCTACCTGCACCTAAAACGCAACAACAACAACCTTAAAATCCTCTTTCTTCTTGAATCGAATCGAAATTGAATGCACTATGCGCAGCGAGGCCATCGGCCGCCATCTTATTGTACCCTGACAAGTACCGAATTCTGCCAATCGATCGGTGAAAACGCTCACGTGGCTAATAGACCACCACCTGGGGAGTGCAAGACAACCGCTACCCTGTGCCAACGATATACTCAACCCTACAAGATGACCGACGATCGACTTTATCTGCAACGGCATCCTTTGGATTGCCTCGGAAAGCCTGTGTTAAGACGATAACGTAAACCTGGGATCAACAGCACGCATGGAGTATAAAGTAGATTTAAAAAATACTGTCTCGATTTCTCTCTAACCCCCTAATGCTATCCGAAAGCCATGAGGTAAGTGTGTAAGTTAATATTAGGATTGTAACTCCTAGGTTTAAGACCATATATGTAGCCTACGATAAAATGGGAGAGTTTATCTTCCAGGACCTTTTTTCCTTGCATCCTTGCATGGGATGAATCATCCATCCATGGCATGATACATTCACTATCCAGGAAGCATCCTATCCTATCCTATCTTTGTTCGACTCTCGGCACGTAATTCACCGAACTCATCGACGACAAAAAAAAAGAACTAACTATTGCCCCGTCAACGTCAGTTAAGTTGCAGATACATGAGACGACACTCCTGAACCGGCAATTATCGCTATTCCTGGTTCGACGATAACCCACTTTAAGGAGAAGATTGGCTTGCACGAGAAGAAGTTTGAAGTTTTTCTCCTCGCTGGCAGGCTAGATCAGGGAATTAATAGCTAAAAGGCAATCGAATGGGGAAAATTAATTTGTTCCCAATAAATATCTAGAGACTTAATTCACATGTTCGATTTTGTCAAACCATTCCCATGCCACAATGGGCTCATCAAATCGTTTCACTGTTCTGTGCATTTTACAATCGGTAATTTGTTACTTACTCATTGTATTTCTTGCTCATCGTGTCGTATCCACATCACTGGGCCTGATCGCCAACTCGTCCTTCTGTCATGAGCCGCTCCCAATCGAAAGTGTGAGCAGCGGGAACCCAATCAACCCGTGATTGTTCGATTCAGTCTTGACGAGCGCCTTTCCTCCACGGTCGACAGCTCTCCTCGTATCGCCAGTATCTTGCCGGCCTTCGCCCGGTTCAGATAGAGCTGATGGGTGACGTTGCTACATCCGGACACAACTGGAAGACTCCTGCTGCGGCTAACCTTGTCCAGATGAGATCGTGCGCAATGCAAATCCAATCAACACGTGCGTCACCGAATCGAATGGGGAACCTGGGCCACCGTCAACAACCGATCGAAGGAATTCGAAGAAATGCGTTCGTTATCCGAATTTTCCCAGGACCCGTTTTGTTGCCAAACCAGAACCTGAGCACGCAGAAAAACAATAAGAGATGAAAGGGAAAAGAAAGAAAAAGCCATTTACTAACCCTGTTGTAAGGAGTGGAAAATTGGATTGGCATTAACAAAGAAGAAGTGAAGTTGTTTCTTCCTCTTTGGCTCCGGCTAGCTCATAAATTTAGCCAAAAGGGGAATTTGTAGTGATTTCCGAACGATATCACGAAAAACATAAAACTTTAATGTTCAGTTTGCAACATTGTCTTAGCAAATCATTTTATTTTTGGCTCCAATGGCCCATAGTCGAAATTATTGTGGGTGGGTAAACAAAATATCAATTTATAACTTCCGACTTACGTGCCAACTGCATTCTGTCGAACTCGGTGAATGGCTTGCTGCCTCGGAATCCTCCTGTGCGTCGAACGATCCTGCTGTCATCTTCGGACCAACCATCACGCTTGCCACCAGGCAATGTGCCTCCGGGGACCGGCTAACACACCCCGGTGGCTCACGGAGCAAGCGAACGACTACCGCTGTTGCTGCTTGAATAGCTGCGAGTTTCCGAAACCTGCCACCAGGTGTCGCGATTTCCTCGCCCGATGAATGTTTTGAATTCTGGCCACCAGACGTCATTACGGTCACCACTGGCCTTTCCCACACGACGTCGATTCTTCCGGAACGGCACTGCTCCCGCTGCCTGTCTGCTGCGAGCTTTCGAAACCCGCCACCAGATGTCCTGTTCGTCACCATTGGCAGCTCACACACCAATAAATCACTCCGATTTTCCGCGAACAAAATAACTTCCACGGCCCGGCCTGAGTCGATCGTGGCTCGACTGAGAACGACGGCCGATTGCTGCTGGATCTTTTGGTGATGGAGATACACCAGGCGATTCTGCTTCTGGACGGTAAGCGAACCTTCTCGAAACCACGTTGAATCCGGGAGCCACAATCTCCTTGTTGGCGGTGTCGTCGAGGCCTTCTGCTCCGTCGCCGCCCCACAGTCGAAACCAAAGAGAAAAAGGGAAGAAAAAAAACAGAAAAGAAGAGCCCTGGAGGCGTTTGCCGTTAGGAGATGCTTATGTTCAGGTCAAATTCTCTCTTACCCTCGTTTAAGGGGCTCTTCCGGCAGCACGTTGTTTTTTCTTCCGGCCTCTACAGTGTGGTTCGTATGGTTTACCCAATTTCGTTCAGATTTTGTTTACCCAATGTACACTGAGTGTAATTTGAAGCGACTTTTTGATTTGCAATGTTTTGAACATTTATTCCGAATTGGCTTAAGCACAGAATAAACCAAGTATAATATTTAATTGTTACAGGGGCTCTTCTGGCGCGTCTGTTTCCCGTTCTTGTGCAAATCGGACGGATTTTCTGGTGCTTTCGTGCTTTCGTCGGTCGTGTGTCAGCTAGCGAGCGCAGAAATACACGATAAGTCGTTCCTTGCTCCCCAGCCGGAGGGATGGTTTTTGCCTCGGTTTCCTAGCTGTTCTTCTCAAAGGCCTGGCAAAACAAATTTTCACACTTAGCTGAAATGCTCAGTTTTTTTTTGCTCTTTTCTGTTTCAAGCTTGACTTTCTTTTGATTTTGAAATTTTCTTGTCGTTTGACAACATCAGGGTTGTGTTTGGTTTATCTCGATTGATGCACAGAGCGAAATGCATAGTGAGTTTTCTTGTGATTTTAATGTTTATTATTATTATGTTGAACAGGATTCATTCGACTTGGTTTATATAATCAGCAAATAAACCAAGTATAATTGAAGGTTACAACACGCCTTCTTTTAGTTGTTGCTATGTCACGGAGATTGACTCTCCGAAGTTCTCCTCGGTAACGGCCACTTGAATGGACCCAGACCTTTGTCAGACCTCACGCGTTGCTTACCACCAATAAACTTGTTGTGTTGTGGCGGTTTTGTGTCAGCTTTCGACCGTATATCTTCCGATCGTGGATATTTTCGATGGTACGAGCTTCTGGATCTGCACTGTATCTTCTTTGATGGTTGGAATCCAGTCAAAAGCCTCTCTGTATATCCTGTCGCAGCGTATGGCCAATCCATCTCCATGTTCGAATTTGCTCTACTATCCGACTGTGTACAATCAATAAGTATAGCAAAAATGTTTTACAATGTTTAGGACCCTTTAGGATATTTTCTGATTGCAGCAGAACACGTATACGAATTGTCATCTTCAAGGAAACGCCTCGCAATTACTTTGAATGTTCATTATTTATTATCAAATACAGATATTTCACTTTGAATCTCTCCCGTCGTCATTTTGAATATTATTTCTGATTCATTCACATAAGTTAGTATGCTTTGTTGTGTCCCACTGGGCACACTGTTGTGGCAGAGAGAGAAAACGAAGCTTGAGAAATAAATAAGCAAGAGCAAGCAGGCATTGCCTTGTGGTACCTCGATCTAGACACTTGTCTTTTTATTAAGTCCGGATATATTAGTTGGCGACAAGGAAAAGGAAAAATTTAGTTGAAACTTTTAAATATATTTATATTGTTAAAATCAATTATCGTGTGTAAATTCGGTCAACAACTGTTGTCGGGTGAAGGATATAACGCAGGTTATGCTAATTGGCTAAACAATTGGTTCCGCGGTGCCGTGTCAAAATTGGCCGTAGCTATCCCCTCGTATCATCTGTGTGGTAAAGTGAACATCTTTAGTCTAAATCTCCGTCAATCTAGAAGTCTAGATCTGAAAAAGACCGATTTTTCATTTTAAATTGTGTTTGAAGTGAATATAAAGCTTTTGAAAAGTGAAAAGTACTATTGTGAAAGCATCAAAGTTTTATTGTTTGAATTTCTCATTTTTCATTTCTATAGTTATTGTCCTCGCAACAATAAGTTTGAGCTTCATTGGAACAAAAAATCTCACCGTGAGAGTGAGTTCTGGTCGGGCTCAACTGAGTTCCCAAGCTGCAAAATATTTCGATCACCATCGACGGTAACTCATCGAGTGCTGAGTGGCATTCATTCGGTGCATTAAAGTGCATACAGTTTTGGTGCTTGCATATTCATACTTATTGGAATTGAAGGTAAGCCGTTTGCATTTATTTTTTATCGATTTTGGTAGTGGTAGTCCATTATGGCAGAATCAGGATCAAATTCGAACTTGGCGACATCAATTGAACCGTATAGGAGAGGTACATCCTTTTCCGATTGGATTGAGCGTTTAGGGTATTGCTTTTTGGTAAACAAAATACCAGAGGATGATAAAAAAGCCCATTTTATCACCCTCGCTGGACCATTTATTTTTTCCGAACTAAAGCTTTTATTCCCCGGTCCTGGTAAACTTACGGAGGCGTCATTTGCTCAAATAGTGGCTGCATTAAAAACGCGCATTGACAAAGTCGATGATGAGGTGTCGCAACGTCTGGCCTTTAGTGGGCGTTTCCAGGAACCAGGTGAATCAGCTGAAGATTATTTGCTATCCCTAAAGCTTATGGCAGAGTTCTGCAATTTCGAAGGCAAAGATAAAACTATTCGTGATAGACTGTTGTTCGGTGTTACGGACATACCTTTGAAGCAGTTGTTAATCAAGGAACCTACACCCAAAAGAATAAAGAAATTTTTTCTACGGGATTTTTCACGTAAACTATGATTTTGCTGCATAATATCGATTCTACGTGTGTTTTTAGTAAACATAGTATGTAACGGAAGCCCTGGTAGTAACGACTTTACTTCCACATAATTGTTGCATGAATTTCACGTAAAGTCTAAGTGAATGATTTAAATCCGTTTTGTGCGTTTGCTTTGAGCGTGTGGTTGTAAATTCTTATTAGAAAAGGGAATTATCAGCCAACTGATTTCGTTAGCTGTTGTAAAATTTTTGTGTCTAATGGAACTGTGGATTCAGCTTTGTCTTTTTGGTAAGTGATAATGATGCTTATGATAATCATGAATTTATTTTCGTTTTTCATCCCCTTTTAGCAATGGACACAACTCATCTTTCGTTGAACCTGGTGACGATCACTCGTTTTAAGTTGAACTGTACGGAAAAGATGTTAAACAGAACATATGAACGCAACAAAGGTGATTCATTTTTTATTTCAATAATATTTTTTTAATTAAATCATTCTTTTAAATTTTTGCAGGATTCCAAAAACCAAGCGAGCTGCAGAAATTGAGGGAAAAGTTATAAAATTGGTGTGAAAATAAAGTTTATTCTCAATTAAATTTGGTTTTATTTTATATCATAATAAACAAAATGGAACTACAAAGTAAAAACAACATTAATTTCATTTCTATACTAAAAATATTCCCAGTAGCTTTTACAAATAGACGGCGTAGAACGTACTAAAAATTCACGTAAATTGTGGGTGACTTCCATGAAGCACGAATTCTTATAGGGACGCGTTTACGCATTTTTTTCGTAGCATTTACGTGAAAATCATTTGGATAAAAATTATGTAGCTTTTCACGTAGCCGCTACGTGCAGATTATTTTGGGTGTAACTTAACTTTGGGTATTGCGGAAAAGATTATTGCTGGATATGAGTTGGCAAGAAAACATACTAAGGTAATGGAACATAGCCAGGCACAAACAGCTGCGGTAGGAATTGTAGGGTCAATGCGTGGACCAGTAAAAAGTCGACTAGGTACAAGGCCGACCAGGCGTGAACCGTATCGCTCGGAGGGTGCACAAAGTTTTGGATATAACTATAGACGCGATCGTCAACGTTATTATGATGAATCTAAAGAAAAAAAAAATTATCCAGGACAGCGTAGGCCAGATTACGACCGCATAACGTGTAGTTTCTGCAATCGTAAAGGACATCTAGTTCACAAATGTTTTGAATTAAAAAATCGAAAGAGAGATGCAGTTAAGTTTGCGGATGCAGTTGAAGATGTCGAGCCGAGAAAATTCGGAATAAATGCGGATAAGCAGCTGAGTGAAATGTTAAATCGGTTAAGAGCGGCAAAATCAGATTCTGAAAGTGACTCGGATACAGGTGATCTTCAATGTATGAATGTGACGTCCATAAACAAAGTAAATGATCCTTGTTTAGTAAATGTTGTGATTGAAGGTAAAATCATTCAAATGGAAATTGATTGTGGATCATCTGTTTCCGTAATAAGTCGGAATCAATATTCAAAATTTTTTGCTTTTCCATTACAACCATCTTCCAAACAATTAGTTGTAGTAAATGGGGGTAAATTATTGATTGAAGGAGAAGTCTTGGTTAAAGTGCAATATAATGGTCTAGAAGCGGTTTTAAAATTAATAGTGCTCAATTGCAATAACGATTTTTTACCATTATTTGGAAGAACTTGGTTGGATGTTTTTGTCCCTAATTGGAGATCAGTGTTTTCGAATGTGTCTTCAGTAAAAAATGTGAATTTAGACAAAGATAAAATAATATCGGAAATAAAACAAAAATTCTCAAAGGTCTTTGTGAAAGACTTTTCCTCTCCCATCAAAGGATTTGAGGCAAATTTGGTATTGAATATTGACAGCCCTATTTTCAAAAAGGCTTATGATGTTCCGTATAGGCTAAGAGAAAAGGTTGGATTATATTTAGATAAACTCGAGAAAGAAAAGGTGATTACACCTATAAAAACGAGTCGTTGGGCTTCACCTATAGTTATCGTTATGAAAAAGAACGACCAAATAAGATTGGTCATTGATTGTAAGGTATCAATCAACAAAGTTTTAATACCTCATTCTTATCCTTTACCGGTAGCCCAAGATTTGTTTGCTAAGCTAGCCGGTTCTAAATATTTTTGTTCTTTGGATCTGGAGGGGGCCTACACTCAGCTATCATTATCGGAAAAGTCCAAAAGGTTTATGGTTATAAATACACATAGAGGATTATTCACATATAATAGGCTTCCTCAAGGAGCTTCTTCGAGTGCTTCCATCTTCCAGGAAATTATGGAGAAAATATTGGCGGGCCTCGAAGGTGTGTTTGTTTATTTGGATGATGTTTTAATTTGTGGTTCAAGTATGGAAGAATGCAGAAAACGATTATTTTTGGTTTTGGAAAAACTTGATGAAACAAATGTGAAAGTCAATTGGGAAAAATGTAGATTTCTGTCCACTAGATTGAATTATTTAGGACATATATTAAGTGATAATGGGTTATTACCTTGCCCTGATAAAATTTCGACGATTCAAAAATCCAAACCACCAACAAATGTTAATGAATTGAAGTCTTTTCTCGGGTTGATTAATTATTATAATCGATTCATACCACATTTGTCATCCAAGTTATATTGTTTGTATAATTTATTAAGAAATAACGTAAAGTTTATTTGGGATTCCAATTGTACAAAAGCCTTTGAAGAAAGCAAACAAGCTTTAACTTCAACCAATTTTTTGGAGTTTTATGACCCAAATAAGTCAATTGTTGTTGTTTCTGATGCTTCGGGATATGGATTAGGAGGTGTTATTGCACACATCGTAGATGGCGTTGAAAAACCTATTTCCTTTACCTCGTTTACATTGAACGAGGCACAAAAACGTTATCCTATTTTACATCTTGAGGCATTGGCACTTGTGTGCACAATCAAGAAATTCCACAAATATCTTTATGGACAACAATTTATTGTATTCACTGATCATAAACCATTAGTGGGTATTTTTGGGAAAACTGGTCAGAATTCTATCTTTGTTACTAGATTGCAAAGATATATTTTAGAGGTATCAATATACGATTTTAAAATTCAATATAGACCTTCTTCGAAAATGGGAAATGCGGATTTCTGTTCTCGTTTCCCTCTTCTACAAGCGGTACCGGAAGATATAGATACAGAATTTGTTAGGAGTATTAATTTTAACAATGAATTACCTATGGATTATGGTAAAATTGCTAGTGCTACACTGAACGACAAATTTTTAAGAGATGTAATTTATTTCCTACGGAATGGTTGGCCAGAAAGAATCGAAAAACGATTTGTCGATGTTCATTCAAACCAGCATGAACTGGAAATAGTAGACCAATGTTTACTTTATAAAGACAGAGTTGTAATTCCGCAATTGCTACAAACTAGTGTGCTAAAGCTTTTACATGCCAACCATGCAGGAATTGTAAAAATGAAACAATTAGCTAGACGCACAGTTTATTGGTTTGGTATAAATTCTAGTATTGAGAAATACGTGGCAGAATGTGATGTTTGTGGCAGTAGAATGCCCATTTTTGAAACAAAAATATCATCTAAATGGACCCCAACAACAAGGCCATTCAGTAGAGTTCACATAGACTTCTTCCACCTTTCTAGTCATACATTTTTATTATTGATTGACAGTTACTCAAAATGGTTGGAAATAGTTTGGATGAAAAAGGGAACAGATCATAGTAAAGTTTTACAAAGATTGGTAGAATATTTTGCCAGATTTGGGTTACCAGACGTATTAGTATCTGACGGAGGACCACCATTTAATTCGCATAAATTTGTAATTTTTTTAGAAAACCAAGGTATAAAGGTTCTCAAAAGCCCACCATACAATCCTTCGAGCAATGGGCAAGCCGAAAGGTTAGTAAGGACTACCAAGGATGTTTTAATAAAATTCTTGCTAGATCCAGAATTCGCTGATTTAAACATAGAAGATCAAATAAATTTATTTTTAATAAACTACAGGAATACCCCGACAAATGATGGAAATTTCCCTTCTGAAAAAGTATTTACATACAAGCCTAAAACAATTATGGATTTATTAAACCCTAAATTGAAATCTAAACAAATGCTGACGCAGTCGTGCAAAGAAACAAAAAAAATTGTAGGAAAGGAAAGGGATTTGCATGATCCATTCAATAAATTATGTGAGGGAGATGAGATATGGTACAAAAATCCGAAAATTCATAACAACGCCAGGTGGCTGAAAGCAATATACTTAAAAAGGTTTTCTCAAAATACTTTCCAGGTACTAGTTGGAAACGTGCGAATTATGGCTCATCGTACCCAAATACGGATCCCGGCCCGTCAGGACAATTCCTCTAGGCCTAACGTGAATATTAAGACTGCGCATTCTAGAGACAAAGAAGTGGGTCAAACGGCAACTGCAGAGTCCAACAGTGAAGAGGAGTTTCTGGGATTTCCGGAAGTGGTTGATGAAAAGAGAATGAAAAGAAAAAGAAAAGCGATCGATCTTGGAGTAGAATTACGAAGATCAAGTAGGAACAAGCGATCAAAAGTGCATTTAGATAATAGTATTTCATAATGAATTGGAGTTAAAAGTAAGCTAAATAATAGATGAATAAGAACATATAAAGGGGGAAGAGCTGTTGTGTCCCACTGGGCACACTGTTGTGGCAGAGAGAGAAAACGAAGCTTGAGAAATAAATAAGCAAGAGCAAGCAGGCATTGCCTTGTGGTACCTCGATCTAGACACTTGTCTTTTTATTAAGTCCGGATATATTATGCTTTTCGTTAACTCCACCGCATCTGATAATAAACACTCTTTAACTTTTTCCTCATCTTGCTTAAAAGTGTCTTCAGTTGAAATTGACTTCGCCAAAGAAAACAATAAACGTAATCGAGTTTGAACATGTCAATTATTATCATCGATGTTTTCGCCTTCTTTTCAATCAATATTTCAGAAAAAGCCAATCAAAAAACTAAACATCAAAGAACTATCGTTCATCTAATTTTGCATCACTCGAAAACAAGGACAATGAATCTGATTAGCGAGAGTCAGTACCAAAAGATGAGGTAAAGCGACATCTCGTTCTAATAAATATAGTCGAGTAAGATTCGCATTTATGAATCTATTCCTTTTATTTTAAATGTTCTCTTTAAATTGATTACTCTGCAAAATAAGTTCAATATTTGTATTAATAGGACGTTGCACGAAACATGAAAACAAAAACTACGTAAACAACCAGATTATGCTAAGAGAAAGAAAAAAAGGCGCGACTTCTCGAAGCTGCTTGTTTACGAGAAGACCGAAAGTTCAAACTATTCTGCAAATATTTTAAAATATGATGTTTATTTTTCTCTCCTCTCAACTCTCGTTTCAAAAGGTGTGTGTTCCTGTATGTGTCAGTGTTTTCAATGCTCTTAAATTTAGGTGTGAGTACAAGTGTATTTGCTGTTCCAGGTTGTGTCTGCATGTGTGTTGGTGTTTGTATGTGTGTCTGTGTGTCTTCCCTAAGAGAAATACGTAACGTCAGCTAACGGAAACTTGTGGCGATGCCGTTCTACGGCAAAATGTAGCGCACATAAGGAATCTCAACGTCTTCACCTTCGACGTCGTTGCAGCAAATCTCAAAGACCAGCGCACGTACGTGCGGTTCGATTTCCTTCTTCGAGACACGCCGCACTACCTCGGACATGGTTAGGCTCAGCCGTTCCGTCTTCTTATCCTTGGCCATGAAGAATGCATATAACATACATACGCCCTGAGACAGCATCGTAATCTGCAGCTTATGTTCGCGCTCGAAATAGTCCAGGAACTCCTTGAGCGTGAGATCGCCCTGCACATCAAAGCGATCCCACAAGGTCCAGTCTTTGTCGTAGTAGGTTTGCTTCTTGGCTTGGATCGGCTCCGAGAAGGTGAAGAACGGCAGGGCCAGATTGATGAAACCGTTCTTGAAGCGTTCCAGGGTGTTAAAGCTGAGAATAAAGAAAAAAATATTAAATATTATTCGAGTTCATTTTATTATTATTATTCCAACTCCGACTATGAGATGTGTACTAGAGTGCCCCAAATGACCCGACATTTGAAAAAGTTATGCGCTGCAGGCTTGAATTGATCCTAGGCCTAGTACAAGGTCTTATACCAAATTTGGGCCAGATCGGATCACGGGAAGGGGTCGCCTAACGAGCCTAAAGTTTGTATGGGATTTTGGGACACTTTCTTCGGGAGAAAACACGAAAGTCCAGTTTTTCATTAATAACTTTGGTCCCCTTCGGCCGATTTCTTTCGAAAACGTTTTTTCTTAAAGTCTAAATTGTGAAAAATATTTTATCCGAAGACTGCATTTCGATTAGAGTTAATGCACAAAAGTTATTAAGCTTAAAAAATTAGTTATCTTTTTTAAGGGTGATATTCATCACTATTAATGAGACACTGCTTCGAATATTTTGACGCAGCAATAACAGTGAGGAATATCACCATGGAAAAAGTTACTTCATTTTTTAAGTTTAATAACTTTTTTATCTTAACTCTTATCGAAATGCAGTCTTGGAATGAAATATTTGTCATAATTTA
This sequence comes from Uranotaenia lowii, assembly GCF_029784155.1. Lineage (NCBI taxonomy): Eukaryota > Metazoa > Arthropoda > Insecta > Diptera > Culicidae > Uranotaenia > Uranotaenia lowii. The sequence goes on from NC_073692.1 coordinate 296,420,115, forward strand.
GACTTTAAGAAAAACCATTTTCAAAAGAAATCGGCCGAAGGGGGCTAAAGTTATTAATGAAAAGTTGGAAAAAAAACAAAATGTCTCAAAATCCCATACAAAAACTTTCGGCCTTTCGGTTCGTTGAGCGACCCTTTCCCGTGATCCGATCTGGCCCAAATTTGGCATGAAACCTTATTCTAGGTCTAGAATCAATTTAAGCATGCAGCGCATAACATTTCAGAAGAAATTTCTCATAAAAATTTGAGGCAGTCTAATGTGTACTTAACATTATATCCTGCAAAATGTATAGGGTTAGCGTCGTTCAAGTCACATAGCAAGTTTTTGTTAAGTGCTAATCTTTTCAATATCGAACGAATATATATCGTCGTTGATCATTTGAAGCATTTTTATGCTCATTTCATGAGACTTGCTTTTCAAAACAAGTAACAAACAAAATTAACGTAGGCAAATGGCAAATAGAATGCCATTCTGTGTACAACACTTCGCTTTTTGAATTCCGTGAATATTACCACTAATTTCGTTTTGATTAGGTTTTTTTTGTAAGTCTCTGTGGCGATTCTATTCGATATTATACCTACCGAAAAGAATTAGGTATATACAAAGTTTTTACTGTTTGATTGCTTATGCCCTGGCAAACTTTTGATTTAAAATTTGGGTTTTTTGTAATCTTCTGATGATTAAAAAAAACTAACATTAAGAATCAATACTCACCCCTGGGCCAGCTTGTATAGCTCCAGCGAAACGCACCCGGCAACTAGCGAGGTGGTCGTGGCAATGGCTGGCATAATTTTACCGGCAATCAGCTTGGATTTATGCCGATCGGCCGGCGGAATTTTGTAGTTGGCAGCGCGCAGATTTGACGCGGCCACGATGAAGTCCATGTGCAAATTGGTATCGTCGTCCTTTTCGAACTCCAGCGGAGTGATGCTGAAGTCGAGCCGACCAAGCGAGGCCAGCTCCTTCTGCAGCCGGGTGATACGGTCCTGGTCCAGCTCTTCCGATGTGCCACCGTTGGCTTCGGCCTGCATGGCCGCATCGGTGACAGCAATTTTCACACCCGATCGAGGTATGAATGCAGGCACCTAACATAATTAGAAAATTTTAATTGTAGAAAATCAGGTCGCTTGTAAAAACATAGTTTGTCCTACAAATTAGTTGTGACAAACATTGGCAGAATGATTATCAAAGGTAACTAATTCATTGCAGCAATTGTAATATTCCTACTCTAATAATAGACATAAACAGCTGTACGTTTGATGTCCCATGGAAAGTAGGTGTTTTTTTAGATAAATTTGTGTTGGTAATCGAAGTTCAACTAACCTGAACCTTGGCAGCCATTTCGGCAATCGCTTCCCGGTTGCGTAGTTGTTTGACGCCGTACACTGCAGCTTGAAGATTGGCAGTCGCAAAAATGTAATCCACATGGAGTGGATTTTGGATATCGAATGTGATCGCTTCCGGGCAACGCTTCGGGCCCGACCAGAACGGCTGCCCGGTCGAGGTTTGCTGATCAGGTGGGAAGTTGAACAGCAACTGGCGAATCTGGTTCGAGTATTGCTCCTGGAAATGAAGCCGGGCCCATTTGACGCAATCTTCGATGCTCTTGGGTCTCTCGTCGATGAGGGCAGTCTGTTGGGAGGAAAATTAAATTATTACAGTTGATATTTTATTCAGGAATTTGAAAAACAATTGTGAAATACCTTGACGGATTCCAAAACTTCCAACGGTTGAACGCCTGGCAGTCTCAAGGTACGTTCGATGAAGAGCGGATCCGATACATACTGGGCAGCGTTGGCAGCGGACTGCTTGAAAATGCCTTCGAACATATCGCGAGCCCATTGAAGGGTGTGCTCGATGGCGTTCGGGAAATTTTTCAAAGTACAGATAGGAATCGATTTTTCCGGAGGATCTTGGGATGAGCTGTATGATTCTGTCAAGAATGGTACAACAACCTGGAATACAACAATGTTATAAGTGCAACCTAGCAAAGCTTCAAATAGTTATTGTTCAACTAACCTGAATATTTCCCATAGTTCCAAGAGTACCCGATTCCAAAAGCGGTTTCCTGTAATAGACACAGCGACGATCCATGTAAATACGGGCATCAATATTGTCCAAAGCATTGGCTACACCGTCCAAACGTTCGAAAAATTTGTCGTCGTAGATTTTCTCTGTTTCGACTCCGACACGATTTTCATGGGACGTAACATTAATATCTCCATTCATGCGCTTAACTGCCAGGGCAGCTACGCGACTCTTGGGTTGCTGAACATCGTGCGGTCGGAACAGAAACTGCCTGTTCAGGTTACTCTTTTCGATCAGATCCATATCAGTGACAATAATTTCTCCCTCCTCTTTTGCGGCCACGCCAATCATGGCGAAGTTCTTCAACAATTCACACCCAATAGCACCGGCTCCAACGACGAAATATTTCAACTTTCCAAGGACTTCCTGGAATTTGCGTCCGAAAACAGCAATTTGCCCATCGTATCTGGATCCAATCGGTTGGCATTCTTCTTCCGACAATTCACCTTCGGGCAAACAATCGACAGCATCGAAGCAGAAGTATTGATAGATCGGGGTAAACTTTCCGGTGCAAGCTTTCATCACTTCCTGGGCAGTGATCCCTCCAATTGTGCCATTCATTGGGCATAAATCTCCCGCACATACCTTGGCAAAGGTGGTCAGCATGCGTTCGTTGACTTCATCCACTTTGAGCTCCTTGGCACGTTCCTTGCACAATTCGACAAATTCAGCGGCATCATCGACATTCCACGGACGTGGCGTGCGACCATGTTTTTCCTGATACCGTCCGAGCACGGTAAATGCAATCTGCGTATTCTGCGGATGGTCCCATTTGGAGAAATCGGACATAATGAATTCAGGAGCGTTTTCAGCCTCCGCCAGCGGTTTGAACGACACCTGCTTTGGCATTTTAACCTGGGTGACGATTCCTCCCCTAACATAAACTCCCAATTTGGTGGTGTCTCCGATGCTGAAGGTGTACGGTCCCAATGTTTTGATTTTGATTGGTTCGCAACCATTCAGCTCAGTCATACCCTCGACCTAATGGGTTCGAAGAGCAAAAGGAACATTTTGAAGTTAAGTTATATCATATAGGTAAAACTGGCGCTATGCAATCATTCATGATACCTTCCGCAAATAAGGTGCATGGAATCGATTTTTTTTTCACGAAACCCACAACGCTACGTGTTTACATGTCATAGCGCTAATTAGGCAGATGACTCATGCTGTGTCTGTTTTCTGTTGATTAGCCCGTTGTTTTAAATTATAATTTTCAACATAAGAAAATTAAATTGTTGTCACATTTTCGTAGGTGATGCAATCTCCGCAGGTTCAAGTCCTGCCGGTGAGCCGTTGTATCTTTTTTGGAAAATTCATGATATTTATGGATTATGTTCTTCCGTTCTTTGTACCTCATGTTTCTCTAATTCTTTCCATCACCTACTATAATGTGATTATTTTCACGTACAAAGATGTACCAAGCGATTTCATAACATCAGTACATACATTGATCAGTGTATTGATAAATTGTTGTACTTTCTTGGTTTTTTCAATGTTTGCTTTAATTATTGCATCTATAAATCGATACATTTTTAGCTTTGTTTACAACGAAAAATGCATGCGTACCGTAAATTGATAAAATTGTCTCGATCGTCGCAAACGAACGGAAATATCTTTAACGTCACCACACGCAGTGGGCACATTAAAAGAAGCTTCATTCATATAAGTTCTCAGTTCAACGAGATCGCAACAGAGAATGCGCTCCACTCGTGCAAATATCAAGACGCTAAAAGAAAACCCGATTCCCAAGTACCCACCTACTAAATCTGCTCGAAGCGAGTTCGTTTCGGTTTCACGCTTCGCTGCTAACCCCGGAAAAACATTGAATGGTTTTGATTTTCCCCAGTGACGTCACACGTTGTATCGTCACTCCACTCGTCTCATTAGGAGACGATCGACATCGATGTCGGAGGAAGGCGTACGCTTTTTATTTTGCGCACAGTAACGGACACAAAAAAGCACCATGAACGAAAACAAAAAATCGGGTTAGTCTCGATTATGTATGTGACACGATCGAAAACATGAAAAAGAGTGGAAAATGTATAACCGGATAATGATCTTGTCACAAAGAACGGTTATCAAAATTGTCACCTATAAACTTAATTATTTTTCACATTTTCAAAAAATTTCTAGGAGACAAATTAAATTCACTGAATAATTGGCAAAGGTAACAAACAGGTTTTTTGTAAATATTACCTGACGAAACACTTTTTTCGCAATTTTTAATTACAGAATCCCGGTAATTTTATACCGAATGATCGAAAATTTTTACCAAAAAAAACTACCGAACTCGAAACTACCGATTAATGACAATAATTTAAAGTTGATTGAAAAATAATATGCAAGACTAAAGCTATACTAAAAAGGGGTTTTCGATCTAACAAGCTATGTTCATGTTATCGATTACTGCTGGTAAAGCCACAAAGGTAAATGTACATACAACCTGTTCTTTTTATTTTGCCCGACACTGTGTGTGTCGGTTCATTTTGCTCGGCTTTAAAGAAGTTCATATACTTAGGTGTATGATGTGGACTGAAATGCGTCGCTCTTTTTTTGCATCATGTAAATTTTTATGATATTTTTGTCATAGCCATTTTAATTTAATTTTCTTGACACATTAATTGAGTATTTATATAATGAAGACAAGCAGGCTTTTAATACTTGGAATACAAAATTCAAAATGTACACTAGACTGCCCCAAATTTGTATGGAAAATTTCAAGCTTGTGAAATGTTATGCACTGCTGGCTTAAACTGATCCTAGGCCTAGTAAAAGGTCTCATGCCAAATTTGGGCCAGATCGGATCATGGAAAGGGGTCGCTCAACGAGCCTGAAGTTTGTATGGGATTTTGAGACATTTTGTTCGGGAGGAACATGACAGTCAAGTTTTTCATCAATAACTTTGGTCCCCTTCGGTCGATTTCTTTTGAAAACGGTTTTTCTTAAAGTCTAAATTATGACAAATATTTCATCCCAAGACTGCATTTCGATTCGACTTATGATAAAAAAGTTATTAGACTCCAAAAATTGGGTTACTTTTTTCAGGGTTATATTCATTACTGTTTAAAAAATCATTTTAAACAGTTGGAAATGATGAGAACATAAAGAAAAAAAAATTAAAATAAATTGCGATGCGAAGAGGACAAACGTTATTCATGATAAACTGGATTTTCATGTTCCTCCCGAACAAAATGTCTCAAAATCCCATACAAACTTTAGGCTCGATAAAATGCTAAAATTAAAATATTGATGTTTTTTGTACATTATTATAAATTATGAAGCAATAAGTTATTAGAACCAACTTGGAAACCGACATATATAAAAAGAAATCACGATAAACAGAGGAATCGAAATAAAACCAGTTTAAAAAGCATTTAAGATTTTTAACATTGCTATTAATTGGTTCTTACTTTTGTTTATAACATTTTCCTACCTCTTCCAACTATTCAAAAAAAATTCATCTCGCGTTGTTGAAATATTAATAAAAAATAATCTTTTTATGTTCGTTTCATCCAGAAGCATGACTGAAGCTTACATAGGAAAAAAAACATTTCATAGCTTTTTTACTTGGAATATATTTAGAACTACTCAGTTAGATGGCAAAGTTGGGCCACTTGATTAACTATAGAATGGATTTGAATAAGAGCTTAACCCAATATTTTTTCAGAAACTTTTACTGGCCTTTTAAAATAGAATTTATATCTAATAATTATTGTCTCTTCAAAAATATAAAAAAAAAACTAGATCAGTTTTCATTATTTTCAACATTCTACAGAATTCTTTCGATAAAATCGAGTACAACATGCATGTTGATTTACTCTTATTTTTTTTCCAAAAGAAACCGAAACTTCTTTATTCGAACAAATTGGTAAGTGTGTAAAAAAAGTTGGATTTTTATCCATTGCTCTACGGTTTTTTTTTTTGCGGTATTCGAGATTAATCTTTTTGTTGTTGTAAATATGCACTAAGCAATTTCAAAATCACTTTAAAAAAAACACACTTCTTGTTCAGGGTCATTTTGTGCGAGTAGAAATAAGGCTTTCGACACAACACGAAGCCCACAACCGCCAAGCCTGGCAGCCCTTCCCCCGTAATTAGCCATGAGTCACAAAGAGAAAACACTTTTCGAATTGAAAAGAAAAAATGAAAAAGATTCGCATTTCCGCACAATGGGAAGGTACCATCAATCAAAATCACCTAAGTAAATCACACACTCACCTCCGTGAATGTAACGTAATCTCCGTCCTCGAATCCATGACGATTTTCATCCAAACAGGTCACAATGCTTTCCACATCGTTTGTAATACTGGCGACCATCGCCGAACCCGGAGTGGCCCCCGTTTGATCATACACGGTAAAATCGGTGCCGAAATCGCAGAAGATCTGCGAAAACAGGCCACGGGTGTCGGCCACAATCAGGGCGATGTTGTGCCGATGGGTAATCACGGCAACCCGATGCTGCTCAGCAGGACTGGTGGCAGTCAACACAACAACCCGGAACTTGCGGAGAAAATCCTCAGTCAGATCCCCCGTATAAGCACTGGTAGGCACATAGTTGTTCAGCTCCGACAACTGGCCACAGCTGGCCTCGGCCCGGTTCTTGCCAATATCCCCCGGGGTCAGGTAGAACTGCGATGACAGATCCGCCAGCGAGCAAAGCGCTTTGTCATGCAGGGTGACAGATTTCACCCCACCGAGGATTACGTTTTTCGCAATCTCCACACCCAGCCCGCCGAGGCCGGAAATGAGCACATCGGAACGGGCCATTTGCCGCATCGCCTCGTGACCGAGGACATACAGCTGCCGAGAGTACAGACCCTCATCGATTTCCTGCTGCTGCTGGCCAGCGGATTGGCCTTCGAACGGTGCCGTGGATCCATTGTTGTTTGCCGTCGCCATTACAACTTCTTCTTTTTGCTGCTGCTGCTCGGCTACTACTGCGGCTGCTTCTGACTTTTCCTAGGGTAACCAGGGAGAGAGAAAACAACAGAGTATGAGCATATACACACAGAAACGAGAAAAACGCACGCGAATGAGGCCAAAGCAGCAAGGATGGTGAAATTGTGGGGGTGCTCAAGAGGCAAAGTTGTTGACAAAATAATGAGTGAAAAGTTTTTTTCGTGTGAACTATTTTGAGAACTGGAAGTGTAAAAGTAAACAATATTATGGTTGAAATTTAACTAAACCGAGCTGAAAGTTCAAAAATTATAGTAAATGAAAAAACAACAATGAAATTTCAGAAAGATGATACTTATTTTCAATAACCATGCAAAATTATATGCCAATAAATATATCTCTTGAAACTTATTTTAGTTTTTTGTAAATAAACACTTTTTTCTTCATCTTTAACCGCCGTTTCTTTTCCTAACTGGTTGTTTGGAATGTAAGGATTGTTTCAATGTAGAGTTTTTCATCGAGAGCCAGCTAGTTTACGAGAAATTGGCAATTGAAAAAGATGCACATCACCTCGACATCGTAGGTGAAAATAGAAAATTCGCAAAAAAAAAGTCGTTGTAAATATCCTTTATTGTCGAAATTCTATCTTTTTTACAGTTATTGGATAGATAACTAGTAAATTGAACATTCTGCATTAAAAGTTTGAGAAAATAGTGCACAGCATTGTTTTAATAGCCATCGTCCACACTTACCCCGGTGTACCTTAAATGAAATTCCCTTTAAAATTTTTAAATGTAGCTCAAGGATTGAAATTTTACAAAAACAATGTGCGTAGGAAAAATAATCTAGATATTTCAAGTAATTGTTTAATAATGCTAACTTTGTGAAAATCTGTTCAGCAGGTACGGGGACAATCTAGGACAGACGTAGATAAAACAGACATTGGGCTTAAAGAAAGCAATACACAATCTATATACAGACACCGTTCGTTTTTGGCAACATTCGATTTTGGCAACATCGGTTTTCAGAAACAACATTACCTTTTAGTTTTCGTTATAACAGGATCAATATAATTTAGACAAACACCATACATACGTATTTATGTTCTGAAATGGTGATAAAATGCAACAATAGAAACAAAAGTTTTTAATAAATTTATAAAGTACTCAAAAATGACAAAAAGATGAAAAATTCAAAAAGTTAAAAAACAAATTCAAACAAAAGATTGAAATTATAAAAAACAATTAAAAAATGATGGAGAATAACAAAAACAGCAAATATGTCAAATGAAAACAAACAATATAAACAATACAAGAAAGGTGCAAAATGCATCAAAAACATGATGAAAAAAAAATAAAAAAAATAATACAAATGGTCGGAAAAGGACTAAAAATAACGTTTTTGGTAATAATAATAGTTATTTTGTAAAAATAACTGAAAAATAAGTTGAGAAAAAAAACCGTTCGATTTTGGGAACATTCGATTTTGGCAACACAAAATGTACGGGCGGGTAGCCAAAATCGAACGGGGTCTGTATATATAAAAATGAGTTTCTGTCTGTCTGTCTTTCTGTCTGTTCGCTATAAACTCGAAAACTACTAAACCGATCTACGTGAAACTTGGCATATGATGGTGTTGGAGGCTGGGCAATGTTCCTATAATAGTTTGGGACCCCTCCCTCTTTCTGGAAGGGGGAGGGGGTCTCATATAAAAGTAATAAGTCTTCATAACTCGAAAACTTTTCAAGCAAATCATAGCAAACTTGGCATTGGTGGGTAATTGAGTACGAGGAATGTTTCTATAGATTGTTGGTAGGAAGGAGGGAGGGGCCCTACCTTATATTTTTTTACATAACTGGAGAACTAATCAAGCTAATGGAACCAAATTCTGCATGGGAAGGTAGTGGAATACGAGAAATGATTATATGATTATTTCAACCCCTCCCTCCATCTAGTGGAGATACAGAAAGGAGGGGGGCTTTAACCAACCCCTTTGTTATTGTATAACTTGGAAACTATTCGAACAAATGAAAACAAATTTGGCTTGGAGAGGTATTTGGGTACGATAAATAGTTCTATGAATAGTGGAACAATAAAAAGTGGGTAGAGGGTCACTTATACATTTTTTTTTTAATATTTCGACTTTTCGAGAAAATGGAACCAAATTTGCATGGGAGCTCATTTGTTCACGGACAATGTTTCTTCGATGGTTTGAGACCCCATTCTCTTGCCAGATGGGAGATATAAAGTGGGGAGAGGGTCACCCATTTTTTGAATAACTTGAGAACCTATCGAGAATGAACCCATATTAATAACAATAATATTGTGTTACAGTACTAAATGTAAATCTCACGGCTTGTTCGTAAATTGATTTTTTCTATTGAAGTGATTTTTTTTTATCGATGCTGGCGTTATAAACAAACATATACAAAAGCATTGAAAAGGGATTTGACATCTACCAAAAAATTAATATACGAGCGCGCCGTTAATTTTAGTTTAAGAGCTTTTACACCCTCCCCTGGTAACCCTATGGATTTTTTTGTTCTGTGTCTCACCTTCGCTGAGTTGTTGGCCGATGACGAGGACGATGAGGAGGCGCAGGAGGCAGCGGCGGCTGAGCTGCTGCTAGTCGACAACGAAGCAGTTGGCGACGAAGGTAGTGGCAGTTTCCGCTTTTTGGCGGCTGGGGGATCGACGGCGGAACTGTCCAAATGAAATTCGCCACTAGACATTAAGCTACAGTTTTCGGACGAACCGGTTGCGTCTCCGCTGAGTCACGATTGGACCGCAGAGCCACCACCAGGCCGGAAAAAACTAAAAACGGAGCACCCAAATTCTGGTTTTGGGGGCACAGATCGGAAACGAACGACCAATTGAAGGACAAGCACCGCGCGACTCTATTCCAGCGAACACGGGAGACGGAACTCTTGCGAAAGCAACACCAAAATGGGGAAAACCAAGATCGCACGGCTAGCCCAGAATGTTCGGAAGGAATTTGATTTTCTTCTCTGCACCAACACTCCCGACGAATTGCACACGTTTCGCACAAGAACCACGCACACCTGGAAACAAAATGCAGCTAGATTTTATTAGTCACCGGCGATGGTATCCGTGTGGTCACAAAAATGTTCAGCTTTTAATTTCGCAAGCAATAACTACTAAAGAACGGCGATGCGAGACTCGAGTGCAAGACTGATGCCAAATTGAGCGAATGTCGACTTCCGCGAAAAAAGGGCCGGCTCAGAACCGCGCGGCCGCTGAACTGAAGTTCGCGGAGTTGACGGTCAATTGACAGCTAGCACGAGCCTGTTCAAGATGATCAGCGGCATAGAGGTGCCAAGTGTCCTGATTTTTTCAAAAACATTCGAATTGTCATGATTTTTGAATGTGTTTTTAACATGTCCTGAATTGTCCTGATTTTCTTAAAAACACCTTAATTCCAATCGAATTTGTAATTGAATGATGAGATCGAATCGAAAAAATTTGTAATGAAATGATTAAACTCGTCTAACCAAAGGTATTCTTCGGTTTAAATGGCGTTTTTCGATATTAAATGCAGGCCAGTCAAGAAGCTGTTCAAATTGTGTTGCATAAATTAAGACGTTTAAATAGCCTGTATTTCTTGACACAAATGCCAAAGCGTTGGTAAAGTGTCACAAATAAACAGAAAAAAATAACCTGTATTTCGTCTTTATGCAATCTAAGCAGAAATGTATACCATTCAGAAGAGTCCTCAAAAATCATAGAATTTTTCTTCGCGGTGTACTGATTTTGAACAAAACCACTTGGCACCCCTGGGCATCATATGCACTCAGAGGTGCCAAGTGTTCTGATTTTTTAGGATTTGTCCTGATTTATGAGAGCCGGTCCTGATATTTTATAAAAACGCTTGAATTATCCTGATTTTTGAAAAATAATGGTCTTTAAATGTCTTGATTTAAAAAAATACTATAACATAACTGAATTTATAGTTAAATGATGAGAACATCAAACAAATCTGTAATAAAATAGTTAAATCATTCATGTTCCAAATGATATTCAAATGGCCAGCACGCTTCAGTTGCCTTGATAGAGGCGTCTTCAGTACCCGTATTTTTCCTTTAGTTATACAATCTAAGCCCAGCTACATTTATCCCTATCAATTTAGTGGTGTCCTAAAAAATTCTGATTTTTTCATCGAATTGTTTACAATTTTTACAAAACCACCTGGCACCTCTGTGTTTTTTTTTATTTTAAATGGGTATGCACTGAAAGTTTTTTTTTGTGGTATTTTGTTCAAACCAGACACTATTCAAAAAACAAAAATGTTTGGAAACCCTACATGGGGTAAAGGCCCATTTACACTTCACGTAAAATTTTTTAAAAATTAATATAAGTTATGCAATTAAAATAAAATGTTTTTTAAATTTTCCTCAAAATTAAAGGATTTTTGTAAAACAAAAATTGTTTGTAATCATAAAAGTAAACTTCTGTGATTTTTTCAGTGAAAAAAATCTTGGTTTTAAAAGTATCACCACTTCTCAAAGCGGTTCAAAATATCGTTACCAAAATCCGTTACCCTATGGGCAGCATCATACATCATGCCGCAGAAAGTTGTTGTGGTATCCTGTTTGGAGCTAAAACCTAAACTGGAATGTGAAACCGGTTTTGAGAGTGTAGAGTCAGTCTTGGTGAGAACGGTACGCGAATACAGACGTATGAATAAGAGTGCTTGTGGTTTAGATATTAATAATCCGAAATACCATATTGGCGATCCTCTGCCAGTGAATTTTAGAAACATCAAGGATAAGAAGTCACAATTTGGTAAGTAATAGAACTGTTATTTTAGTCTGAGATGTGGTATAGTTTTCATAAGCATTCCGTGAAAACGAAAAGTGCAGCCATTTTGGAGGACGCATAGCCATAATCAGTTCAAGACACTAAAGAAAAGGACAGCTATTAATAAAGGAGAGAAAAAGAAAAGAAATCGTGCATAAATCTACTGTTCGTGTTGCCAAGTTGCATCCTAGAAAACAAAATAAAAAGGAACACGAATGAGACGTAGTCAAAATTGAAAAAAAAAGTTTAGTCGGGTTTGGTCCAAGACAAACTAAATTGATAGAACTGAGTCGGATAAGGTCCATGACCAAGTTTCAATATATTGACAAGCATCATGTAAACTTGAACCTGGGTAAGCCATGGTCAAAGTTAAGTTAAAGTTTAGTCGGGTTTGGCCCAAGACAAACTAGTTAAAATGAACTGAGTCGGAATAAGTCCATGACCAAGTTTTAAGATGTTGTCTTGCCTCGAAAAGAGAGTATTGAATCGATAGTTGTGAAATTGTTGAGCAGGGATTTGCCCAAGACCAACTAAACCAACTAAACAGAATTTGAAGAAGAGTTTATTAAAAAAAAACAAAAAAAAAAATCATTACCAAAAAAAAAAAAAAAAGTAAAGCTGAAAGCACTGCACTATGAAGAGAAATCGATACGTGATGTGTTCAACCAAAAATGGTACAAGGTAATCAGAAGTGAACTATAGATATCCTTTTCTAAATTCCCACAGGACTATACTTCGCTCCTTGTTGAAGAAAGACAGCCTGAGTAATTTTGGTGGTCAAATAAAGATGTTTTTCTACTGACGGCGCCCATTTTGTTTCTTGAAACCGTTGCGCTGCTACTCTCGTTTGTGGAAGTCATTTTTTAATTTTGTGAAGGAAAAACTTTGGATTTTATAAGACAGGTATGTTAAATATATAACCTTTAATGTAAGATTACTGACAAAGACAATTTATTAGGATGAGTGGTTTTTGGCATGAAAGTGACATCTCGTTGTCGGATGATTCTGACGGAGGGTGTACCCCGGAAAAAATGCCAGTACCAGCTGGAAAAAAATCTGCGTATTACAAGAAAAATACCAGCGTAACTAGCGTAGAGCAAAAGAGAGAGGACAATACGAGATCTGATTGGCTTTCTGGACCGTGGCCGCTAAAGCCTTTTAATGAATCCCTTCCGCCAAATCAAAGAAAAGCAGAATGGTTCCGCTTCAAGGGACAGTTCGAAAGAATTGTATCGTGTAAAGGCACTGTTGATTCCTCTACCAAACTGACTGGGCTCAAGATTTTTGCAGGTGATTATCTGCTAAGCATTATAGAGCTGCAGGAAAAGATGTTTACCGACCGAGTCTTTCATGGACTGGGTTTTACGCCTTGAGTCGCAGGCAAAGTTCTGTGATTTTGTCGAGGATCAAAGGAAGGAAGAGTTTGTCCAAGCGTTGATCCGACGGTCCGTTCCAGACATAGCTCAAAAGCTCTTTGAGATGTCTAATATTTGGGAAATGATGGTATAGTACAGACAATCGTGAAATTATTGCAATGTAATTTAATTTCTTTAATTACTTTTTTTTTTTTATTTTCTTTTAGTTGCTTCGGAGGATGACTCCTCAGACACGGAGATGCATTCAAGGGAACCCTTTATTGTGACCGGGGATGGTAAAGCTGGCGATGAACTTGATGGAGCACCTCCAAACAAAAGGCCTCGTTCCACACGACAAATCAAGCGTCCTCAGAAATATTTGGATAACGTTGAATCGAATATTTATTGAAAGCCAGCGTTATTTACGTCCCGGGGAGGATGTGGTATCCTGTTTGGAGCTAAAACCTAAACTGGAATGTGAAACCGGTTTTGAGAGTGTAGAGTCAGTCTTGGTGAGAACGGTACGCGAATACAGACGTATGAATAAGAGTGCTTGTGGTTTAGATATTAATAATCCGAAATACCATAGTTGTCTGCACAAACAATTTCGATCCTGACCGATTTTACGCAGACCGAATACGTGCTCGTTCAAGCAATGCCATGCACGATGCAAATCGTATTCATATAGACATGCACAATTGTATTGCATTTTTACAAATTTGGTGTGGTTCGTTCAAATATCACGTAGCGCAATTTATGATTATTTTCGACCCCGAATCAAAGCAATAGAAAGATTCCCTTTAATTCTACCACGGTATAAGAAAAGTTCAGATACCGGTATTTCGATAGCAACTTACTATCTTCTTCAGTGAGCGTTTTCGATTGAGTCGTAATCGAAAACCCTCACTGAAGAAGACAGTAAGTTGAAATACCGGTGTTCACTGTTTTATGTTGTACGTCCGAACTGAACACTGGTTGTAGGCGAAGTGAACTTAGAGAACGGACCGGATGTAGAACTGACCAGTCAGTGATGCCATCATGGAGAAAAGTTAACTGTATGCTACGTTGTTAGGGTTACTATATTATGTAATGAATATAAATCTTAACATACTCCCCCCGCCGACAAAGCTATTCGATAGGTAGTGGACACAGTTTTCCAACGGATCTTTTGATGTCTCCCTTAGTTGTTTTTAAAGTGACAACTCTTACACGGCCGTCTGGTCCAGGATGTACGGCTGTAACTCTACCAGTAATCCAGACGCATGGAGGAAGATTGTCTTCTTTTACCAAGCATAACTTTCCAATAAGAAGATCGGGCTTGACTTTAGACAATTTTCTCGTACGTTGTTGCAGATTATTTAAATACTCTCTTTGCCACCTTTTCCAAAATAGATGTACATTTCTCTGAACTTGCTCTAAACGATAAAAGGTTTTCTGTGAGCTAGAAATGTCAACATCATCAGGTAGTGCTGTTAGCGGTTCACCTATTAGGAAGTGACCCGGGGTCAACGGAATTGGATCATCAGAATTAGTGGACATAGGAGATATGGGCCGAGAGTTCAGACACCCTTCGATTTGCTTGAATAACGTTAATAGTTCTTCATATGTGGGTACATTAGACCCAAGTATTCTGCGCATATGCGATTTGACACTTTTGATGCCCGCCTCCCATATTCCTCCAAATGAAGGTGATCTTGGTGGGATAAATTTCCAATCGATGCCTTCCATGGTACAGAACTTTTGGACACCGCGTTCCACTTTAGATTTGAATTCGTCGGTTAGTCGTTTCAATTCATTTTTCGACCCCGTAAAGTTGGTAGCGTTGTCGCAGTATATAACACTACTCCTACCTCTTACTCCCGAAAACCTTCGCAAGGTTGCAATGAAAGCGGCGCTGGTCAAACTGCTCACCAACTCAAGGTGGACTGCACGCGTGCGTAGACAAATGAATAAGGCTACGTACACCTTCAACGTCTTTTGAGTCCGAACGAAGTTTTCTTTTACTGTAAATGGTCCTCCGAAATCTACACCACATTCTTTAAATGGTCTCCCAGGGTTCAGGCGTACTTCTGGAAGATCTCCCATAATCTGTGAACTTGGTTCTGGATTTTGGCGAAAACAAGTAACACATTGGCGAACGGTTTTTCGAATAAGGCTTCTCCCTTTTGGGATCCAGTACTTCAATCTTATCGAATAAAGTAGTGATTGCATGCCAACATGTAGATTAATGGTATAGTAATGGCGAATTATTGTGAGAGTTAAATTAGACTTGGGAGACAAGATAATCGGATGCTGCTGGTCGTACGATACTCCGGCTGCTTGAATGCGCCCCCTTACGCGCATCAATCCGTCGCTGTCGATGAAGGGATTTAGTGTTAGCAGTGTGCTGCTGCTCGGAATAAGTTTGTTTGTGGTAAGACATGACATTTCCTTTTCATAGTATCTCCATTGAGTCCACACAATGATCTTCTTGTGAGCTACTCGTATCTGAAAATTAAAGAAAATTGTGATACCTAATTTGAATCTTTTTCTCACTTTACCAACCTCTTTGAGAGTTATTTCACCCTTTAAGCGATCATCTTCTTTTAATTTGCAATTATTAATGAATCTTAAGCAGTATGCGGCTACTTTTTGAAGTTTCCTAAGGCTGGAAATTTTTTCAATTTCTTCAAAACATGGTACCGTTTCTCCTGTAACCTCTTCTTGAGTTGTTACCATACTACAAACCGCTGTATTGCATTCCAGTGGCCAATGTTGATTATGCTCCATTAGAAAAGTTGGACCGTTCCACCAGTTAGAGCAAGTCCAATGGTGTTGGGAAAAAGTGGTAGGAATTTTGTTGGCTGTAGCACAGATGGGAATTTTTCTATCGCGAAAAATAGACCAAAAATGTTGGCCGTCCACCGGTGTGATAGAAAACGAAGGTATAAAATTGGGGGCAACCAGCGATGCCAAGTGCATTTGCTGTTCAGTATTTTTACTATTTTTCCTATTTCGAATTGATCGTTTAAAAATTGAAATCAAATTCACTTTATTGAAATAGTAGTGCTAATACCATTCTTAAAACTTTTTCTAAGTTGTTGAGAGAGTTTTGCATTGGATAAGTATACAAGTTTCACTTAACTGAGCATGTCTCATTTATGAAACAACAGCTTTGTTGATTTTGTTTGGTTCCGGCACGATTTTTTTTTTCATAAACGCTTACAAATCTTTTAAAAAAGTGCTAATTTTCTGTCGAAACGTAAAAAATGCTGCATCAAAATTTCTATTTGCCTGACCTAGGTTATTATATGGTAGTGGTATTGTAACGTTCTTCCAATGCTATGAGTAAAATTCTCGAAATTGTATGGGCAAGTAGAGCACAAATGAAAGTGAATTTGGTCTTTGATGGACTCTTTGAATTTAAAGGTTTGCATATAATTTAAATTAAGTGTTTTTGTTTGGTAACTGTTAATACAAACTTATATTGGTCGTCCGTTTCATTTCTTGTTCCTTCTCTGAAAATCCAACCGGATCCCACCTGTGGAACGTTCCGATATCAGAACCGTTCCTGACCTTGTTTCAACAAAGAGATCAGTGATCCAATCCATCGGAAGCCAAATTTGGTGCATTCCGGCAGCACAACCTAAAATTTGGAATATGAGGTTTAATTATAAAATAATTTGCGTTTGATATGATTGACACTCGACAAATTAACAGCGAGGGTTCCGTTTTCTAAAGATGATGGGCCATTAAAGGCGGCGTTCAAACCGGTCATTCCGACGGACGAACATTTTTCAAATAAAAAAATGAAATTCCTACTCCCGAAACCGCTCAAACAAACAAAATTTATTTACCCAGCTTTCTGGCATCTCTGCGCCTCGAAATATATGATAGCCAATTTAATTGGCAAGGGCATGACAAAAATTGGCTGCAGGTTTTAAAGAGTTGATTAACTTCTTTGTAATTCGTATCAATTTAAGTGATAAGAGAATTGTTTACAAAAGAAAATATCACTTCATGTTAAAATCCTGAAATTGGTCAATTTCCTTTATTTTCCCCTCAACTGAGGTTTTGAGCATAAGAAAGATGGCAGCACCGAAGCGTTTCATGCACGAATACGGTATTGCAACGCTGACTGTATCACTCGGTTCGGTGTTGCAAAACATCGTGTTTTTCTATCACCCTCGGCCAAAAAGTGTTATACGATACAAATTTTGCAGCGCGAAACTGTTCGAATATCAGATTTTCCCAACACCGGTGTACGGCAAATGTGTTGTGATGTGTTGTAAACCTTCGAAATTTCTATCTCCATCTCAACCAGTGAACTTGCTCTTAGTGCAAGCGAGAAGTTTTCGTGCAGATGTTCCCCTCGATATTAAATCCGCCGGATTGTCTTTGGAACGCACGTGATGCCAGGAAGTTATTGAGGTTTTTTCATTTATAGCCTTAACACGATTACATATGAACGCAGGTCTTGATCTGTTCGGATTACGTATCCACTCTAGCGTTACCATAGAATCTGTCCAGTAATGGATTCCATTGATGAGAATTGACAACGAGTCCATTACTTTAGTTGTTAGATCAACCAACAAGGAAGCTGCTCTCAGTTCCATCCGTGGTATGGTAACGTCTTCTAAATTGCCATTTTCGCTGGTGGGTGTAACACGAGATTTCGCACATAGCAAGCTTACCTTCACACTATCGTCTTCACTCACAGTGCGGATGTAGATTGCTGCCCCATAAGCTCGTTTAGCAGCGTCTGAAAATCCGTGAATTTCTACTATTTTAGCTTTGGATCTTACGTGTCTTGGAAATTCGATTCGTTCTATCTCCTTCAGTTGATAACAAAACCGTCTCCATTCACTGATGATATTTGTAGGTAGTTCTTCATCCCATTTGACCTTTATTGACCATATATCTTGCATAATTATCTTCCCCAGGACCACGATCGGACTAACAATGCCAAGAGGATCAAAGATCTTTTGAACTTCCGAGAGGATGTTGCGTTTGGTGGTGCCAGCTTGCTCATCGATATCTTTTGCATACCCAAGAGAATCGCTGGTCGTGTTCCAGAGAATGCCCAGAATTTTGGAAATTTCATCCCCATCACATTTTACAGTGATAGAATTTTCATTGGATTTCCACTTGTGTAGCTCGAATCCTGCACTGGTAAAGATAGTTACCAGCTCCTGTTTTATCCTCATTAATTCGATGTTATCCTCATGACCCGTTACTACGTCATCCATGTAAAAATCGTTCAAGATAATTTTGCATGCCTCTGGGTACACCTGCTGAAATTCTTTGCCCAACTGGTGCAGGCACCGAGCCGCAAGGTATGGAGCTGAACAAGTTCCATACGTAACTGTGTTAAGTCGATATGTGTGGACTGCTTGCTCAGTAGAGAAACGCCATAATATCAACTGCAAGTTTCTATCATCTTTGTGAACCATTATTTGACGAAACATTTTCTGGATATCGCCAGTCAGTACAAATTTATGGCACCGAAACCTGAGTAGGATATTGAAAATATCTTGCTGTATCGTGGGTCCAGTTAGAAGGACATCGTTGAGAGATAGTCCGCTAGATGTTGCGGCTGAACCATTGAACACTGTTCTCAATTTGGTTGACGTGCTGTCAGGTCTCAAGACTGGGTGATGAGGGAAATAGAAATGGGGTTGATCGATTATCAGATCCATGTCTGAAACCTTTTCCATGTGACCCATTTCAAGGTAATTTAACATAAACTCATTATATTGTTTGTGTAACTCTGAGTCTTTGTCAAAGCGTGTTTCTAGTTTTAAGAGTCTGTTCAACGCGAGATTCTTGGACTCTCCTAATAGTTTGTAATTTTCTTTTAGTGGCAGTCTAACGATAAACCTACCGGAAGGATCTCTAGTTGTTGTTTCCTGAAACAACAGCTCCGATTGATTTTCTTCTTCCGTCCACGGTCGAACTAAACAGTTGTACGTATTATCATTAATTATTTGACTAATTAATTGATTCTCATTCATTTTGGTTACAGATCCACCCACTATCCATCCGAGATGGGTGTTTTGTAGGTGTGGTAAATGGGGACTGATTTCAAGATATCCATCTTTTAAAATTTCCATTACTACAGTAATTCCCAACAGCATGTCAACTGGTCTAGAAAGATAAAACTCAGGATCTGCTAGTGTTAAGTCTGGCATCGCCCAACTATCAATTTCAATGTCGTTACTGGGCACAGGATCCGTTATAAAATCTGTAACTAACATCTTGACGGTTCTTTGAAAAACAGACATTCTGGCTCTCAACTGTACCATGACTTTCTCTTGAATCGACTTAGTTGAATTTCCAAAACCTCGGACGTTGATATTAGTAGGCTCAGTGGATAGACCAGCGCGCTTAATGAAAGACTGTGTTACAAAATTAGATTGGGATCCAGAGTCTAGCAACACTCGGCATGCCAATAATTTTCCTTTAGATGGTACTATAGAATCGAGGCAGTGGGTAGCACGCACAGTGCTGAGTCAGAACACATGTTTCCATTTTCTAAAATATATATAATTTTATTCAAACAATTAACCAATGAATTAATTATGTAGTCATGTTATGGTAATTTACTCACGCTTAGTCTTAAGATTTTCATTCAAGGTGCGGTTGTTATCCCGGTGCAATGATGTGTGGTGTCTGCCTTTGCACTTTCGGCATAGTCCTCCTCGACATGATTCGGCTGTATGATTGGATGCAAGGCAATTGAA
The DNA here is from genome assembly GCF_029784155.1 of Uranotaenia lowii. NCBI lineage: Eukaryota > Metazoa > Arthropoda > Insecta > Diptera > Culicidae > Uranotaenia > Uranotaenia lowii. The sequence continues at coordinate 296,439,993 of NC_073692.1, forward strand.
GCATAAACCAAACCGTTTGACCAATCGAAACTTTTCATCGACAGATTTCATCCTGTAACCGTCACAAACGCCCAAGAAGTGGTTGCCTTTACAAGCAGCACATTTGTTCTGATTTGATTTCACCACAAACGCTCTTGTTTCAGTTTTCACACGTTTAGGTGGACCGCTTTGATGATCAACTGTTGCCTTGCGTTTTGTTGGCATCGCATCAATAACTTGACAACGATCCAGAACAAAACCTTCAAGCTGCTCGTATGTTGGTGGAGAAATTCCGGACGCCGCTGTTTCCCATTGACGCCTAGTTGCAGGATCCAATTTATTTGATATCAGATGTATAAGCATCGCATCCCACGTCTGTACCGGTTGGGCTAAGCTTTCCAGACAGCGAAGATGTTTTCTTGCTGCGTCAAAGAGCTCTCGCAGGCCAGCGGCTGATTCTGATTCCATAGGCTTTAGTTCGAATAGTTGGCGAATATGCTGTTGAACCAATTGCTTTGGGTTATTGAATCTTCTATAAAGAAGGTCGTAGGCTATTTTATAATTTCCTTCGGTAGTTGGAAGTGAATCAACTATTGCCAACGCTGACCCTCTAAGGGAAACCTTTAAATATTCAAATTTTTGAATAATGGGTAACGGTCGATTGTGAATAAGTGAATTGAACTTATCAATCCATTCTAACCATTGATCATTCGCTCCAGTAAAGATTGGCAAATCAATTGTAGGCAACCTTACTGAATCTCGTTGGCCAGAAGTGGTTTCTGCTTTTTTAAGACTCGCAATCAATTTTTCGAACGTAGCCAACCCTGCAATGTACTTTAGTTCGATGTTGTCGCGAGCTTCCATTTCATCTGGAATAGATTGCTCTAACGAGCTTTGCACATTGTCATAGGTCCTGTAGCATTGTTTTAACATGTCACGTCTGGTTTCTAGTAGAACGACGTCGTTCTGGAAAGCATTGATGGTATCAATAATGTGCGTGATCCTGTTGCCCGAGTGATTCCGCTGAATAATGAGTTTGTTCACGTCCGGTGGGAGCACCTCCACTGCTTGTTTGTCGGAAGATTCCGAATCAACTTCTGCTTCTGGTTGATCATAGGGAACCTGCGACTCAATTTCGACACACCATGTGCTGGTTTGATCCTCGTTATTAGACATGACTGTAAATCGTTGAGGTAAAGATTAGATTGTTTCGAAGAAACGCATATTTTCTCCGGTTCTGTTCTGTTTGCCGAATGATTGAAAATTTACACGTGAGTGGACAGACTGGTCGTAGGTTGCTAGGCAACAGCTACGCTTGCTATGATACTCTTAGGAATTTAGGCTTCGTTCAGTTTTCGGGCCAATTCATTCAGATGAATTCCCTCTGGCATGTTTCGTTATCCATTTCGTTCTGAATTAGCCTACCCAATGTGAGGCCGTTTAACGCCATTTTGAAGAAGCTTCATGTTTTCTGCTTGCTTCTGAGGAGCAAAGAAAATTCATTCCAGGTTGTCTCTACAACAGCCACATCAACGCCATATTGTGAGAACGTGATTTTACGTTTCGAAGCATTTAGGTTTATGCCGACCCAGTATCGACTCTTGCCAATTCATATTTAAAGATATTTTGACCCAATGTCAAAATGTCCACATTTTGTGACGCTTGATCCAATATCAACTTTATAACATTATTCGACCCAATATCGAATCGGTGAGTGCTTCATAATCCTTTAATCCTATATTAAAGGCCATCATAATTATTGACCCAATGTCAATATAATTTAATTTGCAATCCAATTTTGCAATTTCTTGTTGAATTTTCAATCATTCACCTAAAACCTTAAAAAAAAGAATATATAATAATTACCCTATATTTGTATCCGGCTCGAATAGACCACTTAATATGTTCACTGTTTTATGTTGTACGTCCGAACTGAACACTGGTTGTAGGCGAAGTGAACTTAGAGAACGGACCGGATGTAGAACTGACCAGTCAGTGATGCCATCATGGAGAAAAGTTAACTGTATGCTACGTTGTTAGGGTTACTATATTATGTAATGAATATAAATCTTAACAACCGGTATCTGAACTTATCTTACAGGGTGACAAAAAAGTCCTGTCACACTTTTTTCGGGGTCGCCTGTATATAGCCTATACGTTGTACCTCTCTGGTGCCATCTATATGTCAAATGAAAGGGCTAACTTTGCTGCCTACAGTGGCAGAGTTTCGTTTCTGTGCAGTTTGTGTACATTAAGTTGTGATTGGCAGAGTTGAGAGCAGCTGTTATCGCTGAATATGTGAGAGGGTACAAACCCGGACACATATTCATCATATTCAAACACCTAAAACCGCTCGTAATCAACCGGAAAGTTCATAAATTGTTACCTAGAGACCAGAGGCACCAAGGACAAAACACGATCTGGACGACCAAGGTCTGTGAGAACTCCAAGGTTGAAAAAGATTATACGAGACCGGACTTGCGCGCCGCTTGCGACGACTTTCCGAGACGTCTGAAGCTGGTTAGATCAGAGGAAGGTGGTGTAATTCCGAGATATCGTCTGTGAAGTATCTTGATGAGTTACTGAATAAAGCTATGAAAGTCAGATTCTGATTTTCTTCTTATTCTTTGAAATATTGAGATTTTTCTGTGTGACCGGACTTTTTTGTCACCCTGTATACCCGATGCCGTGGTTGAATTCAAAAGGAATCTTTCGATTGCTTTATTCAACCAAGTAGGCTCACAACACATGTTAGAGTATTTTCGATCCCCTATCCCATCTATTTGTAGAAGATTATCACAAGAAAAAAGTAATTCAAAGAAACCTTTTCAAAATAGACTACGCGATGTCGTCTCACTTACCTTTTTCCACGGCTCTTCAAAAGTTATAACAGTTTGTTGATTTTGTTTTCTATAACATGAAAAGAAACAATTGAAAAATAACACTAAATTTTAAGAAATTTTCAATCGTACGTTTTAGGGAAAATTAATTGTGAGGATCATTAACATCATTCTGATCCGTACACAAAGCATTTTTTCCGTGATTTTAAGCCCAACGGGTTTATTCGTCCCAATATCCTCCGTGGCTTGTCGTTGTTGTTGTTTTTTTTTGTACACAAAGCATATCGAGCATCTGATCCAATCAACCAAATTACTTTTTAACTACATAGATATAGGTCGTTTTCCTAACGCCCAAGGCCCAAGGTTAGAAAAATTCATCACAGTTTGATGATTTTGTTTCTTTTTTCACATTCAGACAGATATTGATTTTTTCAGTTAAATAAATTTAATAACTCTTTAGATTTTGATTCTATATTAAATATTTAACCTCCTGAGAAACAACATGCGACAAATGATGTTGAGTTCTACAATAACAACAATAAGCAACATAAACAGTAGGGGAGAATGAGGATACTTGATCCCTGGGGATACTTGATTCCTTAGCTATATCTCGAAACTAAAATGTCTTACAAAGATCAAATGTTCTAGAAAAATATGCCAAAATGAGTAAAATAACAATGCTTGTAGTTTAAAAAAATTTAACAAAATAATTGTTTGAGTAATTGAACTTTGTTTGAAAAATTTCACAAAATGTAACTTGAAGATCTTTTTTCATCACTTTAAAATGTTCCTTACATGGGAAAATTATGAAAAAAAATTGTCTTCCAATGTATCAATCGTTCGAGCGTAAAATGAACTTCATAATGCCATATTTTCAAAACAATGTAAAACTCTCAACTTTTTTTCAGAAAAAGTTTTCTAAAGTGTTGATAATGGGTACAATTGATCCCCTAGAGTTGGGTACAATTGATCCCCCTTCCAAACGGAATATTCTTCTTCTGAATTGATCGTTATGATTGCTGATTACGACATTACTAATATTTATCCAAAAACTAATATTTATCAAACAATTGTCTGAAGAAAAGAGCAAAAATAATTAATTTTCTCTTAATTATAAAAAATAGCGCCTTTAAGTATGCAATGTTATTAGCGTTGAGACAAAGTTATAGAATTTTCTTCCTATGTCTACTATAAATAGTGAAATGAGACAAACATGACCAAAATAGTCGATTAACATTCTATCTTTGGGTTTTGTTTGATTTTTATACAAGGATTATTGCTTCCTGAATAAAAGATCAAGTCTCCTTCAATAGGGGATCAAGTCTCCCCAAACTTCAGAAAAATTGCAATTTTTTTACTCCCACGAAAATGCTTCTAGTTCATCAACGGGTTCAAGTATCGTTCTAATTTTTGGAGCATAGAAACTTGAAGTTACAAGCTGTCAGAAAATGTCAACGGCAATTTGCTAAATTTTTCCAAAAAGATATGGTGAAAATAAGAAAACGGGATCAAGTATCCCCACTCTCCCCTAAATTATGAGCCACTGGATATTCAATGGCAAAGGTATTGTACACCACGCGACAACCGTTTAAAATCTTCATAGAAATTTTGAGCTTCAAAACTAATTCATTTGCATGATTTATTTATGTTACTGTTGTGAGTTTTTATTACGATGAATGGAACGGAAATACCGAACAGAGAAAAACGGTTCTGAAATTTGAAAAGTATTTACAATACAGAATAGAATTATTTCGCCAACCCTTAAAAAATACGCAATATCCATGGAAACTCATATTGTCAGATATTCCACCTAATGATTTTAGTTTTTTTTTACGATTTTTAGAGCTATATCTTAATCTGGTTCGAGGTGTGAATATCTGTTTAAATCAGTGGTAATTAACAAGACACTGATTGATCTTTTTTCAAACACATTTTATGACTTCAGGGATAATGAATGCTCAAAGTAAAACTTCTATAATGTTTCTGTTTTTCATTGTTTATTGGTAAGTAGGTAGGTAACTTGAAATTCACAGATCATTTTACTGTCTCCACAGTTCGAGATATCAACCGTTTCAATCTATCTATAAAACACACTCGATTCCAACTCTCACTAATGGCATTCATCATTACGATATGCGTATCCTAGATTAATCTTGTACCAATCACGATTATCACTTGTTCCTGCGCTGAGAATTAAAAATCCATTACGAGCACACCTTGTACTGACGTCTGGGTGAAAATAAAGCTTGCGAGCAGTGTGTAGAAAGGCATCGTTTAGCTGATCATACTGAAAAGATAGACAGAACATAGAAATTATTGTTGAGTACAGCTCTAGTCAAAAGATCAACAATGGATGGTCTATTGGTAACGTAACTATTAAACACGTGGCTTGATGAAAGAGTTGCTGACAGGACAATTTACGAAACAGCTACGGGTCAAAACATAATGCAAACAAATCTTTCCAGAACTATCAAACGCTAAACATGCGAAATCTACATTAACTTCAGTTGATTTGAGACGATTATAACTTTGATTAGTTAACACTTAAAGATTTTCCCAAAAAAGTGGGTCCACTCAACTGATTTTCACCAATTTGATCTTGTTGAGTTACGTAAAGATTGTAGAACTTCATTTCATTCTTAATTCAAAATTTTTAGAGATATATGGGGAATTATTTTATTACCCGGTAATTTGCGCTGAGAGTCATTTCTGGTATATTTTTTCAGATTTACTAAATTTTTACTGTCTAAGATATTTAAGGTAAAAAATTTTCGTTAATAAAATTAAATTATAGATACTTCAAATGCAACATACCTTTGCCATTTTTCAACGGAAATCACGAAATAGCACATCAAAACGCATGCACGTTTTTTTCAGCTTTTCATAATGTCGAAGCATTTAAAAAAAAAATTAGAAGTAAATTTCTTCATGAAAAATCGTAAATAAGCTTTTTGAAGTTGTTTACATCGCGATATATTCTGCCAAAAATACCATGTTGTAGCCCATTTGATGTTGCAACACCGAAATGAATCACTCCTTTAAGGAATATGAAAGCTACCTTCAACTGGGAAATAATGCAACACTTTTTAACTTCAATGGATTCTAAAAACTCAACGTCGATAGATAAGCACACCACTTGTGCATCAAAAGTTTTAAAGTTGATAGGACATCAAATTGACGTAGTTAAAAAAAATTATGGGTTTTACCAGTTATTTTTTAATTTATAAAACATGCGATTTTCACCCCACTTAGAAAAAGGGATGAGTTGCAACATATTTAGTTTTTAATGAAAAATTAAATGAAAACGTTGGAAAATGTATATTTGTGAGGTCATAACGCATAAAGCACCAGTTTCAATAATTTTTGGTTTTGTTTCAATTAAATTTTACATTTTCTGTCAAGAATGTTTTTAAAGAAAAAGCATATGGGTGCTGCATACATTTAGGGGTGAAAAGCACTACAAAACATTCTACTACCGAAAATCCTCAAAATTAATGTTTGGATGGATGAAATTTTGAAATTAACAAACGCGGTATGCATAAAAATCATATTTCAGCGATTGTTAAAACAAAATTTAAAAGGTGAAGATTTGATTTGCATTTAGATGCATTTTAGCCCAGACGAATAACTTAATTATAAAAATATTTATTTAAAAAAATTAGGCGATTGTCCGAAAAATATTTTTACACTAACAGTGTTAGTATAGGATAATAAAAAGTTTGTATTTAGGTGGTATCATCAAGCCAATCCGCCATACTGGATAAAGTTTTTTACGGCATCGAAAAATGTCAAAATTTGTACATCTGTTGCTCGATTCTTAAATTTTCTGTGAGAATCAAAAACTTGGCTGGCAATTAAGAGGACAAACCATTCGAGAGAACGCTTGTGGTGATAGTGGCTGTCAGTACGCTCAACTACCGTGCTTTTTGCTGTTGAAGAACCATCCCACTCTGCTTATCGCACAGATGAACTTAACGCTCGCCGTTTTCTCTCGCTAATATACATACAAGTTGTAGGGATTTTCTAAAGATTCCGAAGAAATATGACCGTGCAAAGGAAATGCGGAGGAACCTGACAGTTTTTCGAAATACTTTCGAACAATTTTTACTCCAAACCTTTAAGTCAAATAAAATAAAATAAAATAAACACATTATAAAAATCAACGTTTTCCAGAATATGAAAACTGTAAAATTAATAATTGAAATACCCTTTAAAGGTTTTTTTACGGCAGCTGTAGGACAATAATTTTGAAAGCTTTTAAAATTAAAGGTTTGCACGACAATTTTGACACTCCAAGAAATTCAATGGTGTTCAGTTCGTTACAATTGGTTCAGTAGTGCCTGCGAGATCTGGCCTAACCAGTTTTTTCTTAGCTCAGGCCTTAGTGTAACCAAAATAGGGGTAAGCTCTTTAAGTGTTTACTCAATATTCATCAGATTGGTACTTCGACTTTGAGTTTGGCTCGTCTCATATCATTGACTGAAAACAAAATCTACTCTATAGGTTTTACATACAACAGAACCATTCAAGTCAACGACGGTGCCTCGTTGTCTGCATTTAGCGAAACCAAACTGCCGAAAATGTTGCGTTTCATCGGCAGAAGACTCTCGTCTGTAGAACGACTTTTGCTAAGCATATTGTTCTGCTTCCTCAACAGCAAAGGCGATTGCCGATTGTTGAGCGAATTGGTAGCGAGGGTTGTGCTAACACTACTACTGGCCGGTCGTCGGTTCAGGGACCAAGACGAACCGAGCCCGTCAGGCGAATACGGAAATGAACGAACTTTAAGGCTAGAAATTGCAAATTTTTTAAAATCATATATCCTCAAAACATCGAAAAACTCTGATATTTTTATAGAAGAAAAAAAACATAACACGGAATCCGACTTACTCTATGATCCGAGTCTGAGAAGCTCGTCTTTGGGATTGATCGGAGTGTCTGCTGTCCGCCGAACCCTTCCGAGATGCAAGTTTCACACTCTGAGTACCAGGCGAGCGATTGTTGTTTTCCCAGGAATTGTGTCTTTTAAGGTTGTTCGCAATCAAGTTGATGCTGCAAATTTTAAATAATTCCATTGTTAGTATGTTCTTTCGGCTTCAAAAGTTTAAACCAAACCAACCTGTCGCCAATTCTTCGTTTGTCCAGCTCCTTCTGCAGCAGTTCCGGGATTTTGTTCTCGTTCGCTGATACTCGTCCGTCCAGCGAATCGGTCTTGATCCGTCCAACGCTGCCCATGCTATCGCTGCTGGCACTGAGCGCATTTTGCCACACATTGGAGATGTCTTCGCCGCTGGCCGAGAGGTTCAACATTTCTGCCGAAAAGGTCGGCCTCGCGGGAATTATTGGCGAACGGCAACACACCCTAAAAGTAAAATCAATTTAGTAGCAAGAATTCAATACCTATTCACTTTTGAAGCTGATAAAATAGAAAATTTGAATCAAAAGTAGACTTAGCTTACTGAATTTTTAAACAGAATAAGCGAATCGAATAAGACCGAACCAACTCTCTGAACTGCACTTGTACAAACGAGATTTCAATTGATAAACTCCTTCCTTGCAGTGAAATGCAAAAGAATTCAGAGTTTATCAACTTAACGGAATAAATTAACTAGTAGAAACGCTTTCGTCTAACGAGTTAAAATACTTATAGAATTATCAATTGTTAACCATCAATAGCATGTTAATACCGAAGAAGACCACTTCGAGTGCTAACTTTTCCATTTTTGGTTGCTTACTCTATGTCTGACATGCCATCGTTGTAAAAAAAGTTTAATTGCGGAGTTGGTGTCAAATAAAAACTTCATCCAAGTGGCAGAACGAAATTCTCTGTAACAGAGTTTTCAAGCCTTTTGACATGATCTTTCAGTTTTAATTTATCTTTGGTTGAACAAGGCCTAAATTATAGAATTTAATCTGCAAAAACAGTCGAGTCGGACAAAAAAACCTAAATCCTCTCGTCTCAACCGACGAGAAAATCAAATAAGACGATATACTCATAAATTCGTAAGTTTGGTTTAAAAGAGTGGCTCCAGAGAGTGGCTCCGAGAGAAAATCATGCTTTATTAAAGAGTGTGATCTCAATCTGATTTACAAGAATTCGCGTATACACTTTTACATATTGTTTCAAATGGTATGTGTATTATCTTGATCTTTGATGCTTACGTTTGAAGATCATTTGAGCTTTTTCGACAGGGCTGGTTTATCATGTAAAGTAGGGTAGGGTTAAAGTACGACCGAGGAAGAATGACCTTAATGGGTTAAATTCCTATAGAAAAAAAATAAAAGTACGAGCTTAGTGCTATCATTTTTTTAAAAAATGCAGTTGTTCACCCAAAACAAACAAGAACAGCATTCGATTTCTTAGACTTATACCTCTCTTCTAAAAAATTACGAAGATAATCGAACGACGGATTTGTTAGGCAGTAGTGAAAATGCCTAACTTCTATTGAAACGAACTTTTATCCCAGCCCTGGGGCAAAAGTTCGAATGATGTGGGGTTAAAGTACGACCATTCAAAATTCCACTTTTCTGAATGAAGTCAAGTAAAGAATTATTTTATATCAATCTTTGCTTCCAGCAGCAGCTTCTGCATTCACTTCTGACACAAATCCCATGCATGGGCGACCAACCTGCACGAGTTCGGAATTCTTCAATAATTGCCCATATTTCACATGATTACGGAATCCAGTTTTCATCGTGGCTCAGATTTTTCTTTTGTACGAGCAGGTGATTGTAGAAACAGAAATATTAGAACAAAATTTCCGTTCAGATTGAATTTGGTGGTCTTTGTAAAGGGTGATACGGTCAAAATTTGGTCAAGGGAAAACGTGTGTAAATCGGTGAAATCGTTTATTTAAAAAATCAAATTAAATTTCTTTTTCAAGTTTAATTAGTATAAAATTCAGGAAAAATATTCAGTGAACTGCTGCTCGTCCTTAGCAGTGTTTTTGGTCTTCTTTAGGTTCCGCTTGACAATAGCCCAGTATTTCTCAATTGGGCGGAGCTCTGGCGTGTTGGGAGGGTTCTTGTCCTTGGGAACCACCTGCGGCGTACCACTCCATGGCAACCACGTAATGGCAAAATGCCAAATCCGGCCGTTACGTGGTTGCGTGGCAGCAGACGTTTATTCAAACACTCTTTCATGTAAATTTCTTGGTTGACACTGTCAGGCTTCGGACGGCTCCTGAGGTATCGCTCATAAGTGTAAGAGCAAAGCTTCACAAAGAGATGTGGAACCCACACTCTTGTGAGCGGCAAACCGCACACACTCTGCTCAAGCTTCCCGAAAAATAAATGATCGACACTCACTTACATGAGTGATGTGTGCTCCGCCAGTGTTGCTCTTAGAGTGTTCTCTTAGTGTAAGCACTCAGGGAAGTTAAGTGTGTTTTAGGAAACCGTCCTTCCCATCGTAACAAAACAGACGCTCGCAAATGGATTCTTTTAGGCAGCGCTTTGAAAACACAGCTCGTAAGCGCGTCTTTGCAGAGGTTCATATTCAAAAAATTTTATGAAATTAATGTAATGTTAAATAATCATTTTCACCTTAACTCAATCACATAAACATACATCAGTGTAACAATGAATTAATGGGGAAAATTCCATCAACCAATTTTCAAAATCAAACTTGTACGTACCTACATATTGATGAATGTTTGGTGCCAAATGTCTCAGATATTGCATTAAACGCCTGGCACTGCCTGGGCCAGATCGGACCACGAGTAGGGATCGCTTAACGAGCCTGAAGTTTGTATGGAATTTTGAGACATTTTTTTGGGAAGAAAATCCCCTCCAGTTGATTTCTTTTAAATACAGTTTTTCTTGAAGCTCAAATTATGACAAATATTTCATTCCAAGACAGTAATACGATTAAAGTTAGGATATAAAAGTTATTGAGCTTTAAAAACAGGCTAATATTTTAAAGGATGATATTCATCACTATTACAGAGGCGTCAGAATGTTCGACCGGCCCAACCGGAACGCTCAATTTGATATGAAAAATTGTATCGTATAAGAAATATTTTGATTATTTTTACTAAAATCGCATAACTACAGGGGCTGAGCATCATGTCTTTCAGTACTTTTTCGGTTGTTTGTTTTACACACTTCATAAAATTCATGAATTTGGAAATCTTCTAAGAATGACCCAAAGAAATTTTTTTATATAATTCTTGTCAAAATTGTTTCACAACTATCTGAGACTTTTTTTTATTTGATAAATTCATTAAATAAGCAACTTCAAACTTCAACACAATTCACTCTTACTCGAATAAAACACTTTGTTTAAATTACAGACAGTAAAACGATAGTTATCTTCATTCTCGATTTGAAAAAAAAAGCTTCAAACATATGTACAATGTTGTACAGTGTTGTGGTACGTACAATATTTTCTTTTCCTATAATTTAAATTATCGCAGTTAATTGTGTAACATCTTTGCTAAGAACTATATCAAAATGAGTCAATCCTATTTGGGAAATAATTGAAGTGTGTAAAAACTACAACCGAAAAAGAAAAGAAAGTCATGTTTCTTAGCCCCTGTAGTTATGCGATTTGAGTAAAAATTATCAAAAAAATCCTCAAATCCTCAATCCTCCTCCTTAAACAAAAGTTGTTAATAATCTTAAAACAAAGCTTTTGAGAATTTTCAGGGAAAAAATGGGGTTCCAGAGGGTTAATTTTTCTCAAAAGATATGATGAAAAATGAAAACGGAGATCAAATAATCCAACTATATTCTACAGTTTCGCCTGAACTACTCTGAAATATTTGTCATAATTTAAGCTTTAAGAAAAACCGTATTCAAAAGTAATCAACCGGAGGGGAACACGATAAAAAATTTCATGTTCCTCCCGAACAAAATGTCTCAAAATCCCATCCCCTTCCCGTGGTTCCGATCTTGCTCAAATTTGTTTTGAGATCTTGTACTAGGCCTAGGTACAATTTTAGCCTGCCACATATAACATTTTACTTTTTTTTTTAAATTTTCCAACAATTTTGGGGAACTCTAGTGGTCCTTCTATATCTTTGCAATCCTGGTACCCATTCATTATCCTATCCTATCCAACCGTTTTCCATGTAACAAAGCAGAAGTGTGAAATGTAGACAATAGCCGGCAACCCAAAGCATCCCCCCGGAAGAAGGCAAAGGAAAAGTGTTATCATGTACACATCTGTAAAAGTTTACAACAGTTTCAGACTTATCCAACTGCCAAGAAAACCGAAAATAAATTATTAAATTTTCCATAAGGATTGTACTTAAATATTTGAAAAAATATAAATACACCTTTAGTTTTACCGACAAATAACACAGAGTTTCAAAAGTCACAAAATGAAAAATTGACCAGAAAGTTAAAAATTATAAAAATAACGAAATAACCAAAAGAAAAAAAAATTAACTAAATAATATTTTACATCAAGTAAAGAGATGGGAATCGAACCCATGCCATCGGTTGACTAGCAATTACTATCTTACCACGCTAACCGCTCGGAAATTAAGAAAAATATCTTGAATTATTTATTATTGAAATTTCGTTTAGAAATTTTAGAAAGAAAAAAAACCAATTTACTTAATTTTATAACTCACAGTAATTCGAAAATAAATTACCTCAAAAAGGAAGATTTTATTTTTCTTGAAATATTTTCAATTTATTTTTTTTCGTTTTTTTTTAACCTATCCCAATTTTATGGAACTTTAACACACTCAGGAGAATAAACGTGCCTAATCCAAGATCGTTGGTGTCATTTTTATGATTTTAAAATAAGCCAAATCCAAAACAAAGATCTCGTAATGAAAATACTCCTTCAATTTGAAAACAATGTTTGAGTGGCTCCTGTATAAAAACGAAAAATAATAGCTTTTAATTCGAAGCAATCAACTTATGCATTAAAAATTAGACAAAATGGATGGTTTGCCGTATCGGTTTTTGTGACATGGTTTCCAAAAGCAGTATATATACAAAAATAAAATTTAAGCAGGTCATCACGCAATCATCGAAATCTCAAAATGACAAACTTCGCAATTTCGCATTTTCAAAAGTTGCAAATTTGGACCTAATCGAGAAGAGATTACCCCTTGACTGGTTAGGGAATAAAAGCTTGTTATTGAATGCCAATTTTTTAACCAAAACGTTTTGTTTATTCCGATTTTATGTTATTATCTTTTTAATTCATCTTCGGAAAAAACAGCAAAAAAATGAACCATAGCGAACAACACCATCAATTTTTTACTTGTACGCACTATGTGTACACTTCCAGAGTGCACTTTGGGAGACGCACTTATAGAGTACTCAGTTAAATATTGAGTGTTTCGTGAGTGACGAAAAACGCTCCCTGTGTGTATTGTCACTCTGCTCCAATCAACCAGTCTTGCTCCGCTCACAACAACATTGAAAGAGCGGAGCAGAAAGTTACACCGCTCTTGTATTGCTCTGAGATGCGTCCGAAGCCTGGTTGACAGTCCCGGAAGCTATGAAAATTCTGCTTTTCAAGCCACAGGTACAGATGGCTTGCCAAACCAGATATTTCTTCGCGAACTTTGACAGTTTCATGTGCTTGAAAATATCTGCTACCTTTCCCCTTCCTTTTGCCTGTCCCGGAAGCTGCTTGTAGTCGGCTTTGACGTAGGTTTCGTCGTTCATTACCACGCAGTCAAACTTCGTCAGCATCGTCGTGTACAGTCTCCGGGATCGCGATTTGGAGTCACTACCTTCTTGTAAGTCGATAATCCGGCTCGTTTTTCGGTTCGATGCACGGTTGTAGACGATACACCCAGCTTATTTGCGGCTTCTCGCAGAAAGAGGTTAGGGTTTTGCTTGAAACTACCGGCAACTCTCTTTGTCGTCTCAGCGGCTTCCGGTTTTCGATTTCCCTCCAATCCAGACTTCCTGGCTGTCGACAAACGATCCCCAAACACTTTAATTACATTTGTAACGTCTGATTTGGCAAGAAATAAGTCAAGTTGATATTGATAAAATTTTGACCGTATCACCCTTTATATCATTCGTACTTTTGCCCCTTCAGGATTTCTTATGATTCACAGTTTATTGTGCAAAGCAGAAACACATCAATGAAATTCTTTCTTCGTCATTGCTCGGAAACAACTAAATAGAGACATTAGCACTTCAAGCTTAGCTCATCAATCGTAAATTTTGATATTGACAGCATAGAAAATTTGTGGGTGAGAGTATCATATGATAACAGCTCATTTTTGATCGGGACAGCATATGTACCACCGGAAAAAGTCACGATGGATCAGTCATCGATTTACATGTTGACGCGTTATCAGCGGCTAGACAACGGCACTCTGCAACTAATCTGGATTCATGGTCAAAGCAACAGCAACATGGTATTAGAGTCTGCTTCAGTGATAAATACAGTTCAATACATGCCGCCGGTCGTGGCCTAGAGGATAGCATTCCAGTCTTCTAAGCCAGAGTCCATGAGATCGAATCCCGATCACGGCACATATAGTGCTCTTTCTGTGGTCTGGTGGTTTTAGCATTTGTAAGATGCTAGCCATAATATCCTTGAAAGATTGTACGCCTTAAAGTTAAGTAAATTAGATCTCTTCAAAGAAACATGAAGTTTCACTTAGATCCTATATGTGTGTGTTCGTTAAATACAGCTAGTGCTTCACTCTTGGATGGAATGACATTGAATGGAGTGAGTCAACGTAACGGGATACGAAACTCTCAAAATCGTACGCTGGATTTGGTTGCCTCGGATGATTTTATTTTGATTAGCCCCATAGATAATCGAAGCCAGCGATGTCGTTGTCCCTATAGACGTGTAGCACCCTCCTTTGGAGTTCGAAATTTCATTTCCGTGTCTCATCGCCCATCGCTATTGTTGAGAATTTCGATGCATTAGCTCGTGACTTCAATCGTGTGGATTTTGATACGATGAACCGTTTCTGTCTGGAGTTGACTGGTCTGACATTTAAAGTTGTACTGAAGTAGATGTGGGCGATGTGGCTGTTAGTACATTGAGCGCAATTCTAGATGACGCTTTTGAGGAATCCTTACACCTGGTGCGACCTCCTCTCCGACCCCCTTGTACTAATGATGCTCACTTCAAGCGGCTGAAAAAGATGCGTTCGAAATTGTTGCGGAGGTTTAGTAACTCTAGATGTCCATTCGTCAGAAGCTAATTGAACGCTGCGACTAAACAATACCGAATATACAATCGAATTTGCTATCGCGCGCCGTTATGTGGATCTTTTCAGAGTGAGCTTCGTCGCAATCCAAAAAAGTTCTGGAAATTTCTGAACTCCAAACGGAAGGATTCCAGGCTTCCAGCTACACTCCAATGAAACAACCGTATTGTCAATCGACAGGAGAATCAAAAATGATGTTGATTTTTCAGTACAAAATATTAAATTTTCCCATACAAACCTAAAAGTTCAAATTTACTCATGTAAACGTTACTTAAAAATTCTGTAAAAAATCATGGATGAGTTTTGAACCAAAATGAAGCTTTTTATACCCCAGGGTTTGAGAAATTACAAAAGGACCTTAAATCGACTCAGTCAAATAACACAGTGTAAAACACAGTTGGAAACAAATTCACTCTTCACTTGTTTTGAAGAACATGAAAACTTACAAACCCTCCAGAAGCGTTTTCCGATCTCATCGAAAAGTTGCTTTTGGCTTCTTCGGGAGTTTCAAAACAAATTTTAAACATTTCTGATATTTCGAAAATAAAATACTTTTTATATGGTTTATAAATCGTAAACCCCTCGGAATTTTCCTTCCATTTCAAAGTTGTAGATAAAAATAACAGCTATCAACATGTAGAGGTAATTTCTAGGGAAAATTCATCCAGGGTCCCAAAATTACAAAAAAGTCTTAAAATTTATAATTTTTTGCTAATTTTTTTGAAATTTTACAATGCTTGAATCAATTGATGAAGTTTATTTGACTTCGTTTGTTCAACAAAATGTGTATTTTATCTAGATTTACAAGTTTGCTGAAGATATGTATACGAAAATTCAAAATAAGCAATATTCTTCAGTTATGCTTAAAAATGTGTACAAATTTTATTAACGAGTTTCAACCTGTTCTCAAAATTTAAACTTGGAATCTCAAAAACTAGAACAAACTGGAAAAAACTAATAAAATATTTTTCTAAATTTTCAGGGATTTAAGGACTTTACTCGAAAAAATATAAGCACCTTCTATCACCTTAATATATGATATGGGCGAAATTCTGTGACTATCTGGCAAGTGATTTGTTGGATTGTTTTCAAATAAGAAGCTTCGACCGAAAATTTTGGGAATGATTTGCTCAATCTGTGGTGTAGCATTTTTTCGAGTACAGTCCTCAGCAAGGCCTATTTTTTCCACTACTTACGAATTCACATCCTCCAACTTTTTGAGCAGTCTTTCGTTCTCCCGACAGACCAGTTCCTGGTCACGCATCACCATGTCCCTGGTGCTGTACAGTTCGGAATTCTCCGTCCGCAGGGCTTGATTCTCCAGCATGTACAACTTGACCAGTTCCTTGAGCTCGTTGCTTTCCATATCGGTTATCTTGTCGAGATCGACCTTTGGTGGTGTTCGAACTGCCGCAGGCCGCCGTTCGAGGAAGTCTATCTGGCTGTTGATTTCCTGGGATTCCGACTGCAGATTCAGCGCCGATCGAAGGTGTTCATTTTCCACCTGTAGTGCTCCGATTTCCCGCTTCAGGCTCAGAATCAACGCTTCCCTCGGGTCCATCACGATGATCGGTTTGGTTCGAATCTTTTTCGCTCGAGCGGCATAGCGTAGCGTGTTCAACGTTTCGGTTATGTTCGATCGAGCCGGAGATATGCAGGCAATCTGGAGATAAAATGCATTAAAGTGGTTTGAGGTTATCTAAGAAATTGTTCCCTACCATTAGAGTAACGCCATTACCAGCTAAGCTGTCTGCCAGCAACTTGGTCAGCTTACTATCCCGATAGGGTATATGTCCACTGCGTTTTTTGGAATCACTTAATGACGCTATACAGTAACCTAAATTATTGAGACAATCCTATAATAAATTATCCTTTATAAATTAAAAAAAACTCAACCCTTTACCTAGAACCATCAAACTTTTGTTAATGTTATTTGCTTCCTCCAGGGTTTTGCCCTCGCTGTGCGTCTTCTTGGTCATTTCACTGCCAGCCAGATCGACAAAGTTTATCTTGCCCTGCTTGGAGATGAAAACTCCCCCTTCCGCTTGCTGTTCCGAGGTAATGTGAACCGTTAGGATTGTATGGCTCCGGGACGAGTAGTCATTCATCGAGTGGCATCCGACGGATCGATTCCGCATACCTGTCGAGATTCGATGGAAAGTTGAGTATCCAATTACCATGTGATGTGCAAACCGTCTCAGCTGAATTATTGATTCAGCTCAATCAATCCATCACACTCCACGTGTTGAACACACTTAGTCATCGAGCGTAACGACCACTTCTTGCTTACCTTCTTCCAATACTGCAAGTAAATCGTCCAGCTCCTCACAATCAACGGTGAAAAGATTTTCCACGAAAAATCCACGCGATTTCTTGGACCATCGGACAGCCAACGGTTTCCGGGCAGTTCCTGGGTTCAGCAAATCGATAACCTCAAAAAAGAAAAAAAACATATGCCAAG
Source organism: Uranotaenia lowii (assembly GCF_029784155.1). Taxonomy (NCBI): domain Eukaryota; kingdom Metazoa; phylum Arthropoda; class Insecta; order Diptera; family Culicidae; genus Uranotaenia; species Uranotaenia lowii. The sequence continues at coordinate 296,457,425 of NC_073692.1, forward strand.
GTCAGGGAAAAGAACATTTCACATGAGCGCCTTCCGGGATTTGCGTCTGACAATTTTAATTGCAGCACACCTGTGCATATTGAATTGATTCCAATTTATCAATGTCGTAAGGCTGTTATTGTTTAGTTTGACATATGGGCATGCTTCAACAGGATGCAGCTACATGGTTAATTTTTTATTATTACGTTTGAATAACTGTAGCACGGTACATGTTCATTTGAATTTTTAATCGTGAAACAAATCAATTTTAATCAATTGTCTAGGGATGACATATGGTCGGATGAATAATTCTCCCATCCCATGGCATAAAACAATCACAAAAGCTCGAAAGTTTTGTGTTTTACGTATAATTAAAAATAACGGAGAGATTTCGATCTTGAGCAATTTTTATTTCGACTCAACTAGAATTATTTCACCACATGTGTAGAGTTAGGGTGGCCCAAAATTGTACTATGTCTGGGATTTTGGGGGCTCAAGCTTCAAATGATAGCTAAGGGTATAAGAAACAAACTTTTGTAAGGCAGCGACTCAGAAAAAGGATGTTTAGAGGTCGCACTGGTTCGATTTTTGGAAAAAGGCAATTTCGACATTCTGTCCTAATAACATTTTCAGATCTTGAAAAAGTTTCAAACATGTGTCTTTAATATTTTTAATTTTTTTTTATAATGTAAAATTTACACTAAAAATTTATTGGGACTGTTTTGGACTCTCAATTTGTATGTATGATTTTTTAAATTACGCAATGCTATGATTTTTTGTAAAAAAATAATTAAAATTAACAAAAAAGTGTACTTTGGATTAAGATTTTTAATCAACATTGAATTCAAAAAATGCGCGACGTTATGATGTGCAACTTTGCACAAGATAGTGTATAGCTATGACTTGTCATTTCAAAGTAATTCAAGTTTCACTGTTTAAAAAAGTCACAATTTTCAAATTTTTGCTAAGAATTGCTTTATATTATGCTGTGAATGAGTTTCGAGCAATCCAAACTTCTGATATCAAACTTTTTCATCCTTTTATTGATCTTTGAATCAGCCTAAACAAGCATGACTAGTTTCTAGATTTTAATTTTAAATTTATTTAGTGGTTGTAGCCATAACACATTCTTCAAACCGTCACCCAAATATGGGTAACACGACCTTCAATCAATAAAAAATCTAGAAACTTGGAATGGTTATTTCTGGTGATTTAAGGATCGATAAAAGGATGAAATAATCTGATATCAGGGGTTTATTTGGTTCTTAGATTGCTCGAAACTCATCCACAGCATAATATAAAGCAATTCTTAGCAAAAATCTGATAATTGTGACTTTTTTCCACAGTGAAACTTGAATTACTTTGAAATGACAAGTCATAGCTATACACTTTCTTCTGCAAAGTTGCACATCATAACGTCGCGCATCTTTTGAATTCAATGTTGATTAAAAATCTTAATCCAAAGCACACTTTTTTGTTAATTTTTAGAGATGTACCGAATAGTGGTATTCGGCGAACGGCCGAATACCGAATATTGACCATTTCAACTATTCGGCCAAACGAATATTCGGCCGAATATTCGGTCGAATATTCTGTTGAGTTTTCAATAGAAATACTTCTATTTCTACTGTTGTTTCTAGTAGAAATCTTATATTTCTGCCATCTTAATGTCTCTCATGTTTTTAAGTCGATCATTTCCAACCAGATGTATCAGATCTTTTTTAAGTAGATGTCTCTTTAATCTTCAAAATGTCACCATTAGCTGGAAGGACATCGGGTGACTCGTAGCTTCTAGGACGTTTATCACAAAAGAGATTCCATTCCAGTGATATCTGGGACAAAACATGTCAATACATGTGTAAAGCTATTGGAAATATCTTTTTTTTATCGGATTAGATGAATGCCTAATTTTTGCTAGATGTCATCAAAATAGTTGCCAAAAAAAACGATGGTTTTTAACCTTAAGCATTCAACATTTTCTAGGACACGTATCCACACGCCCGGCCTGAACGACTTTTTGAAAAACTTGTAAAAAAAGGGAAAATCTGAACAGAGACTAGGCATTGTTCTCAAACATAGATACAAGAGGGAAAAGAAATAAAATGACTTGAAATTTGTAGTTTTCATCGAATTAAAACAGCAGGGTTCAAATCGTACCTAACGAATAATTTTACTCTAAACATCGTTTGGTAACAGAAAAATTAACAAATTTCAAAAAGATATTTGATTTTTTTAATTTCTGGGGGGGGGGGGGGGGTAAACCCGGGTAAAATCCGGAAAATTTGAAAAAAAAACATGTGGCCCTCCTGGTCAGATTTAACTTTTCTCTTATTCTTTATTTGGTTTATTGGCAAGCCTAGATATATCAAGAAAATTTGGAATGAATTATAATCAAAGTATAAATCTATGTACAGTGAAAAATACACGGATACATCTAAAATGCTTTAATGAAATTATAAGTTTTTGATGATTTTGAAGGTTTTTCAACATTACTTTTGAATATTTAATAAATTATTCAACATCAGTTGAAAAAATTCAGAAATTTGTTTTTGTATATATAAAAAACAATAAATATTCGGCATATTCGGCAGAATACCTAGCTCAACTATTCGGCGAGCCGAATATTCGGCTTAACGGTTTTTTGGCGGTATTCGGCGCCGAATATTCGGCCGTCCGAATATTCGGTACATCTCTATTAATTTTAATTGTTTTTTTTTTTTTTTTAAACCATAGCATTGCGTAATTTAAAAAATCATACATACAAATTGAGAGTCCAAAACAGTCCCAATAAATTTTTAGTTTTAATTTTACATTATAAAAAAAATTTAAAAAATATTAAAGATACATGTTTGAAACTTTTTCAAGATCTGAAAATGTTATTAGGACAGAATGTCGAAAAAATTGCCTTTTTCCAAAAATCGAACCAGTGCGACCTCTAAACATCATTTTTCTGAGTCGCCGCCATATAAAATATTGTTTCTTACACATTAAGCTATCATTTGAAGCTTGAGCCCCCAAAATTCCAGACATAGTACAATTTTGGGCCACCCTGTTGTGGACAAAACTTCGGCTTAGGTGTAGTTTCTTACCCACATCCCGAACGGAGGCGTTCGGGTTTCGGCTGCGATTTCGCGATTCCCACCGTTTTATCGATGGAACAATGCGAACGATCCTTGTTCTCGTGATGAATGCGCAAGATTTTATCACGCACGAGCTGTTCTTTCGACTCCATTTCCGCGAGTTTTGATCACGAGACTTTAAAACTTGCAGAATTTAAACAATGCACTATGAACTAAATCCACCCAAATTTTCATTAAATTCTACTCAACGGTTGAAAAGTTAGAGCAATTTCATAGTGTGGCAATTTCATCGTGGACACCCTTTAATATCTTTAAATTAATATTTGAGAAACAAATTATAAAACCAATTCATATACAAACTTGAGAAACAAAGTTACAATCACAGCCAAGAAGGAATTGCTAATTTTCTTGTACCTATGTTGTATGTTGGTTATCCACCATGAGTGCACGGATTCACCGCAGTTTCTGCCTAAGTGCTTACATTCATTCTTAGATTATTGAGTTCAATGTTTCAATGTTTCTCTCTAAGTATTTTTTTGATTTCAATAATTTCCGGTATTTGCTCTGGTATTATCCGGATGAAATTAAGGATGTTTTTCTCAAGTCTTTTATTCAATTTAAGTGAACAAGAATTATAAATTCCTCACAAATAACGGTAAAGTTTAAATTAAAAGCAATATACCGTCAAACGGGGCATCATGAAACAGCGGGTGTTCGGATTTTGAACGAAACGATTTTTGAAATCTACTTATTTTAGTGTGTAGATCAAAACTAGAATACAAATTTTATTTTTACTCATTGTAGGCGCTACAATTTAGAACAAATTACTCACGATAAGTTTCGAACCTCGTGCAGATTTTTACTGCCTTTCTGAATCTCGCTTTATGGATCTAGCTCAAATCTAATCTCCTACGAAACCAAAACAAGTCAAATCGAAATCTATTTAGATAGGTATAATTTTACTTACGTTCGATTATACAATAATAAATTTAATCTGTGATAATTTTCATCTGTGATACTAGATTTAAGCACTAGAATAAGTAGGAACAATTTTCAATTCAATGGCTGCACTTGTTAACTACGCATCAATTTTGCAAATCATTTTTCGAATGACAGGAGAAACCTTCAAACGTCTCAGCTAAACTTCATTGGCGCCCGCTTGCAAGTTATTCGGTAGGTGTTAGCTGCTCGGCGGTTCCCAACAGCGGGGTTGGATGCAACATTTATATAACACCACACTGAATCATTTTTTATTTTAATGTATTGTAATAAAGTCATCTTTTAATGATTACTAAATGATGATGACATAATTTCTCGCATCTTAAGCTAGTTTTTTAAAGTTTTTTATTTTTATATAAAATTTAAAAAATCGAGCAATAAATGTACAAATTTTAACATTTTTCGATGGCGTAAAAAACTTTACCCAGTATGACGGATTGGCTTGAAAATATCATCTACAAACTTTTTACTGGTTTCCTCATGCTATACCAACACTGTTGGTGTAAAAATATTTTTCGAGCAATCACTCACGGAAAATAAAAAAAAGGTAAAATTTACCTTTTTGCGAGGTGATTTTTTTCCACCCCTTTTTCGAGGTAAATTTTACCTTTTTTTTATTCACCTAGCGAAAAGGTAAATTCTACCTTTTTTAAATTCAGCTAGCAAAAAGGTAAATTTTACCTTTTTCGCATTCACCTAGCAAAATAGTAAACAATACCGTTTTCCCATTCACTGATTTAAAAGGTAAATGCCAGTTCGTTTGATGGGTTTCCTCAATAAAAAATAAAACAAAATTCATTCAAAATTTGATATTTATTTTAAATAAATTGGGACTTTCACCTGATATTAGAATGTATCACCGTTTTTTAAAAAATGTTGAGGCAAGTCCTTTCTTTGCCAAGCTCGTGACAATTCGGCTTTCGTGTTCTCCCGAGCCACCATGGCCGCTGAATCCTTCTGCATTGCGTTAACAACATTCATGTCCTTCTTCGCTATGTGGGCTGGTCTGAAACAAAAGCAAAGTTTTTAACGAGATAATGATATCTAAGAAAACACTTACCATTCTGTTCCGATTTTCACATTTGGGTACGAAGCAAAACTTCCTTCCTGAACGACAAAACAGCTTAACCTCAATAAACGCGTTTGGCAAATAGTTATTTTTTTCGAGATGAATTGTACCGTTTTGTTTAGCTCAATCCAGGTCAACTCCACCTCGCTACGAGGTAAGTTTTACCTTATTTGGTTTTACCTTTTTTTCTAGGTGAATTATACTTTTTTATTCAGCTCAATTCAGGTGAACTTCACCTCGCTACGAGGTAAGATTTACCTTTTTTGGATTCACCTTTTTCCTCGGTGAATTGTACCGTTTTTCCAACCTCGATTCAGGTAAGTTTTACCGCGCTGTGAGGTGAGTTTCACCTCGAAGAGGTAGAAGTTACCTTTTTGACTTTCACGAGCGTTCACCTTGGCTATCTCGGTAAATTTTACCTTTTTATTATTTTCCGTGCTCAATTTTTTTAAATAAATATTTTTATAACTCAGTTAGGTGTCTGGGGTAAAATGCAACAAAATGCAAATCTAAGAAAAACCTTGTAAATCTCGATTTCATGTGCTGAAATATGAATGTTTTGTATCACGCGTTTGAAAACATTGAAATTTCATTCACAGAAACATTTATTTTTATGATTTCAGCATGCAGAATTTTTCGTAGTATTATTAAACCCCTAAATGTATGCAGCATCCTTATTTTCCGAAAAAATGTGAAAATTAATTTTAACAGACCAAAAAATTACTGCAATTGGTGTTTTCATGCGTAATGGTCTTTAAGGCATCGCAAATATATTAAAAACCATGAATTTTCATACGTGTTCATATGATTTTTCATTAAAAACAAAGTTTGTTGCAAGTTACCCCATTTTATAAGGAGGGTGAAAATTGCATGTTTTTTGAAAATTAAAAATAACTGAAGAAACCAATAATTTTTCTAACTACGCCAATTTGATGTCCCATCATTCTTAAAACTTTTTGTGCACAAAGGGTAGGATTAACTGTGAACATAAGTTTTTTAGAAGCCATTGAAGCTGAAAATTGTTGCATGTTGTCCCAGTTGACGGTACCTTGCAATTGTGCAAGACATTAAAACTTAGTTAAAATAGGTAGTTGTTTTTCTTTGTTCTACCTGTGCTGTGCTTCAAGTCTTCATTCAAAAACTGATAATCAAGTACTGTAATTTGACCAAATCTTGAAAAAGCTAATACAACGAAATTTAATTCGCCGTAAAAGCCTTAACTTTATTTACTGTTGAGAAAATATGCATATTCAAAACATAATGCTTCATTCGCTGAGAACTCCTAAAATATTTTCTTTATTCTATAAATAAGAGAACGTGATGTATATTTTGTTGTGGATAGACATTCAGGATTTTCCAGTGTTTTTTCGGGTATACACGGATTTTCAAAGTAAAGTGAACAAGTAAGGCAGACTACGGTCTGGCTCAAGTTGATCTAATTTTTTTTGAGCTAGTTTGATCCAAATTTGTTTTCATTTGGAAATTTGGAAAACGATTTAACCCTTCATTTTATGATTTTTTATTTTTCCTTAAAAAATCATTTTGGAATTGAAGAGTGCATCAAGAAAAAAAATTAAAATAAAATACGATTTTTCACTTTTTCCATACATTAATTGTTGCAAATTTGTTACTTTATGAAAGGAAGGGTTAAACGTTGCTAACGTGTTTCAATAAAATTAATGAAATTTGTAGTATTTTTCTTACTTAATTCTTGATTTTTTTTTTTTCGAATAATCACTGAATTCTGCCTAGATTTTTCCGGAGTTTTTTTTTATTTGAAATCATATGCACAAATTTTACCAAGTTTTGGAAATAAAAAATGGTCCAGATTTGCTCAAATTCTGCAATACTCAGCCTAGGGGGCCCATTTAGCATCATATTTCAAGGAGGCCCCCTTAGCTATTATATTTTACTTTTAAATTCTGGTTTTCTAGTTTATATTTTCTTAACTGGATTTCTAGTACTTGGTATGATTTAAGTGATGTTATTTTTTTTACTTGGGGACCCTACTAGGTTGGAGGGCCGGAGCAATTGACCTCTCCTCTCCTTAATACGGCCTTGATAAACAATAACCAACAAATAGGTAGTAAGCAGAAAAGTTTTATGGTTTTGAACAATTTGAATATCAAATTAATTGACCGCTGCTGAGTGAGTAAAAAGCGCCTGGATTTATACTTGCTTATTATCAAATTAAAATATTTTCCATTCCGATCAAACAAGATCCTGAATGATGAAAAAAATAATGACAAGTTAGACTTGCAATGTTCCCCGGAAGATAAAAAATGTCTCTTGAGTATTTGCTTCAACAGAATTAGAAATCTTAGCATCAATACTTTGTCTGAATCATACTTATTTTACTTATAATGTTATTTGAAAGTACAATGTAGAACTAAAATATAGTTTCGAGTGTAAATCTAATTAATCTTGATAAATTTAAAACGCTTTTTAGAACAAGCCTGATTATGAACATATAACATATCATTTTCCATCTGAGCTCTGGTCCTACTTTTTACTTTTATTCATTAACGTCGGAAATACATCTGACTAATTTGTTTTCAATTTAGGAAACCAACTATCTTTGCAATAATAGAGCCCCCCTCTTCAAGCGGTGTAAATTGATTCTAAATTATGCAGCTGCATGTCAGGAAAATGTTGGCAAAATTAACCAGTGCTGCTGACATAGAAATCTTCAGGTTCACTCCTTTGACCTTCAACAAAGCGTATCGGTGGCACCATTTTTTTTTTCACAATACATGTGCTGGCCTGTATAAAGGTCGCATCATCAATAAGTAAGAATCAATATGCTGATGCAAGCCCTAATATCCGACCGATGATAGGGGAATAGAATAATTTCCGGTGAAGCCGCGTAATTATATGTACCTACAAGGCATACATACATATATGTTGCGTGACGTCAGCACAAATCGACCTATGTATACGTTAGTCATTTTTTTGTTCGAATAGCTCAAGACGACTAGCTGTTTCAATATTAAATTTGAATTAATCTTGGTAGAAGTTTGTTTGCCAAAAAGGTCGATAAATACCTTTTCGTTGTAGATTTCCAGGAACGAGGCCTTAAGAATGAAGTTGGTATCCTTTCGTTCCTGCAGCAATTTAAAAAGATACAGAAAGGATCGGAATACCAGACCGTGGTTTTCGTGCTGTGGGTCAGGTTTTCCATAAAACTGGAAGAAAAAGTTAAAAAAAACATTTTAATTTTATATTCATGACTTTTCGATTTGCTTGCTGTACCAGTTCCGGTGGCCCGGTCAAGGTGTGCGTCTTCCCGGAACCAGTTTGACCGTAGCAGAATGCCGTACAGCTGAACCCCTCGATGGCCATTTCAATCAGACGCTTGACACCTGAATACTCGAGCACGTCGTCTTGAGTGGCACCCGGTTCGAAGACCACGTTGTATGAAAATAGCTTCGGCTTTTGTCCGCCGCTTCCCGGAACCGCCGGAATTCCCTCGCACTGTGGGTGGATTTAAAAAGTTCAGAATTTTCATCAATATTCATTGATTCCGCCCAACGTACCAGAATCTGTCCGTTTCCGGGGAACTGGGCCACCATATCGTCCCCATGGCGTGCTTCCTTGGCGTTCAAAGGACGAACCCGCACGACAACGTTGATGTTGTCCTCGGGTGTCCCGGGAGCGGAACTTCCACTACCGTTCGAAGACTGAGTGATATTTTCGAGGTTGTCTATGCTCCCGCGGCTGAAATTTGAAAGAAAGATAAAAATTAGTATTGGTTTTCCTTCCGGCATCAGCTAAGTTTTCTATCTAATGCATCTAAGTGAAATACTGTCAGTGAGCCGATCGTCTTTGATTTAAGCTCAAGCAAGAGTTACAATCAAATTTGATAATCTAGGGTGCTTAATCGCTTGGCGCACGGCACCCTCCCAAATAAACGCACTTCAATCAATCAATCAAATTTTATAAGAGCAAGGATTTCAAGTGTCCAAGCGATGTATTGAAAACAGAAAAAGCCAAACTTCCGAGCGAAGATAACTTAAAAATATTCGAGGAATGAATCCAAACATAGAAAATTTTCAAGTTCGATTAAGTGTTTTAGCGCGCTTTGAGTATCTGTTGTAACGTCATGTACTCCATGTAGCTATCGTATGATTTCTTCCTCTTTAATGGAATCTACAATTGAAATGTGGCACGGTGCTTTTATGGAAGATGTTTAAAAGAAAAAATACAGTAACTCTTTTTTTTTCAGAAATGAAAAATTTAGCCTTTTCTGAATCATTTTAAGGCAAAATTAAAATATTTGGTCGGTGAGTCCTCATACGTTTTGTTTTTTTTGAAGATTTGTAGTCCATATTTAGAAATTATTACCTGTAAATTCATTCCAATGCAATGGAATAGTAACTTTTTTCATGGAAAACTTATTTTTTTATTTTTACTGAAATATTTTGTCATTCTGAAACAATAAAAAATTTCAACGCCTGGAAAGATAAGTGATTTGGACTTCCTGAAAAACTTATTTTTATGTGAACATTTTATTTTAAATTTTATTATTTGGAATATCCTTGTTATTATTGGTGTTATCCAAAAGTAACATGAATTTATATTTATATGTGTGTATCTTGGAGAACTAATTCTGGTTAAAAAATGTTATGATACATGAATAAGAACAGTCCAACACCATTTGATTGGTTTCGAACAAAATACTAAAAATATATATTTTTTTTTAAATTGTTCTTTGAAATATTTCCACAATATTTGCAGGCTCTGGTGCATAAGGGTACGCACTTTTGAAAACAAAAGTTTAATTTTTGATTATGTCACTCGTTTACGGCATTTTTAAAATAAATTTAAAGATAAATATTAGATTTAAACATATCTAAGAAGACCAGTTTTCAATAAAATTTTGTTAAAAGTTAAAGCACTTGCACTGAAATCTGCTTATCTTCCGCTACATAACATCTATTTTAAATTTCTGTTTTCTCATATTGATGGTGAATAAATTTTCTATTAATCATTTGAACTTCACTTTTGCTTAAGAATTGAAGTACTGCTGATATTTTCATATTCATGATCAACAAAACGATGAAAAACGATTTTTTTTTCAGAGAAATTTCTATTTTATCGACGGTTTTGGACCTGATTTATGCGTTTTATTTTTTTTTTGTTTTTATGGATTTCTATGGTTTATTCAAACCAATGATTTCTACACTTTTTGCCATAATTGGTATACAATTGTAGAAGTTATGATTGTTTTACTGTAACATAAATGCTTCATAATGGTTCTATTTAATAATAAAGAGACCTTCAGTGTACAGTAGAATAATTAAAATAAGTAAGGGATTAACAAAATATGATGAATCCGGCGCGCTGCAGTTTAGTTTGCTATCGATAATCTGCAATTCACTTTTGCCAACAATACTGATAATTTTTGTACATGTAAGATCGACAAAAACATTGAAATGCATTTTTTTAGAAAAATTCCAAATTTATCACAGTTTTAGACTAGATTCATCCATTAAATAAATTTATTTCCAAAAAACTGTAAAATTTTATTTAAAACAATGAATTTAAGAGATGATTTAAAAAATATAGTGGGTTGGAAATCGTGGAAGCTGTAGGAAATAAGAGTGGATGAAATAACACATAATATAAATGAGATACAACTTACTAGGAAATGTATAAGAGGCCCATTATGTATAAAATGATTACTTTGAACTAAGCGTGTAGTGAGAGTTTTGGCGGTTAAATCGAGAGAAGGAGAGCCGGAGAGAACCTTCGTACTCTTGATACGGTTAGCGAGAAGGAAATTGGGCATTCGTATAACTAACGTTGTAAACGCAAAGTCGCGGTAAATTTAGTCAGAAATATTAGTTGTGTTTTTCAAGTGAATTTTCCTGTTGAAGTCACTACAATGGCGCAGATAGGACAGCGGAACGCTCCTTAAAAGTAAGTAGAGGGAGGACAAAACACAATATTCTATTTGGTTCCTGTAGCAAGATTGATGTTGGGTTTTGAAAGAAGACCCAAAATGGCGAAAAAAAACAAGGTAAATGAAGTAGCGTAAAACAGATTCAGATTACAATCAGGTTATTGAAAGAAAATTGATTTGATTATTTTCTCATATAGTGGAGTGAAGCGAGAGGACTTGACCATTGAAAACTGTTAAATCGAGCGAGAGGTCTTGATCTGAAATAGTGAAATCAAGCGAGAGGACTTGATCTAAAAAAAAAGGTTGAATCGAGCGAGAGGTCTCGATCTCAAATTGTAAAATCAAGCGAGAGGACTTGATCTTAGAGTTGGTTAAATCGAGCGAGAGGTCTCGATTTCATATAGTAAAATCAAGCGAGAGGACTTGATCGTTAAAAATGGTTAAGTCGAGCGAGAGGTCTCGATCTTAAATAGTTACATCAAGCGAGAGGACTTGATCTTAATAAAAATGGGTAAAATCGAGCGAGAGGTCTCGATCTGAAATAGTTACATCAAGCGAGAGGACTTGATCTTAAAAACTGCTAAATCGAGCGAGAGGTCTCGATCTAGAATAGTAACATCAAGCGAGAGGACTTGATCTTTAAAAATGGCTAAATCGAGCGAGAGGTCTCGATCTGAAATAGTTATATCAAGCGAGAGGACTTGATCTTAAAAATGGCTAAATCGAGCGAGAGGTCTCGATCTAGAATAGTAACATCAAGTGAGAGGATTTTATCTTTCAATCAAATGATCAAATCGTTAATTAAAAAAAAAAAATTAAAACATTTTTTGGTTATAGCTCAAAAAAATTGCTCATACTTATAAACAAACAAGCTAACGCGCGGATGTGATGCATCGTAGATTCATCTTTGGTAATGTTAAAGACTAATACTTATCTATCTTGGTTGCAACTTCAAAAGAATGAAGTTAAGCTTAATTTGAATGCGATCGCAACCGAAATTTTATTATTCGGTCTAAGAACTGAACACTCTTGTGATCAGAGGTGCTGCAATTGAGTCTGAAATTTGATACTTTTTTAAAAATTCTGTTTGAAACCGAAAATGAATTTGGAACACAAAAAAAAGAATTGACTTTTGAAATCCTAAATCTGATCTACTAACCGCAAGTAGTTGCGACCGTATTTATGTGACCATTTAAGTCTGCTAGCGAGGGCTAAGTCTGAGGCTCTGAACTAAAATCATAAATCTGATTGGAGATATTAGATATTTAGATTAGATATTTAGATATTATATAATTCTTATATAAAGGATTAAAAAAATAAATAAATAAATAAATTACTGAATTTATGTAGCGGATGTGAATTTTTTGATACATATTGTACTTGAAAGCAAATAAGTTTTTGAAATTTTGATGGAACGTTTATTACTGAATTTGAAAAATTGAAGAGGAGATAATATTAAGTGAGAGTCAGTCTAAAAACAAATAATCAGAACACTTTTTATGAACTGTGAAATCAATCTAAACCAGGTGCATAATTCAAATTAAATCTTGGTTCTAAAACTTTTGTTATTTAAGAATCAGGAACTCTGACATTACAATATCTGACATTATTTTAAAAAAAAAAACCTTGACAGTGGTTTTAAGGTCAAAAAGTATATAAACATTTGAGACGGATAAACTATTGTTTGGCATGAAATGAAATTCTCCGTTTGTTTGACACGACGTTTGTGATGCTGGAAGTCATCCATAACGAGGTTTCCAGTGATAAAAGACCCAATTATTTGGTTTTCATTTCTATAGTAACATTGCACGATACTGATTCGAAGATTTACATGAGATCTTCATTATATATTTGTGTAAACGATAACCGAGCCAGTAAAATGTTGATCAATGCCTTTTGTTTTTTAAGAAAATAGATGCATTCATTTTTCTTGTACTGATAAGTAGCAGTGAAGGATTTTGACTAAGAAAGGAAACCCGTTTTATTTGAAATAGCCTCGCTGTTGCTGTTCTTTAAGAGTGAAACGATTAGCTCGGTCAGCGATACCGGGATTTATGAAAAATGGAATGTTTTGCATCATAGCTTGTATCAAAAGTTATCGATTGCTTAGCGAGGAGGATAGGGTTGAAAAAATAATAATAATAATAATAATAGGTAATAAAGTTCGAACAACTACGAACTGCTATTAACTACTCTCCAGTATAGACTACCTATTATCACCATGCTATGATAGGCAGGTATTTCGCACTTTTGATGAACACGAAGCCGTAAGCAGATAGCTCATGACATGGTAGTCGTAATGAGGCATAGAGACTTTTCTTCTTTTGTAAAACCATATCGTTTGAAAACTGCAATCATGCAATTCTCACAGCACTCCTTTTCTTCCACAGAAGCAAGTTTGAGGATGTCGTTTTAAAGATGAGTTTAGAATATCTGAGCTGAGTTTCCGCTTCCAAGGGCATTGTCCATTAGGTACAGCCACTGGGGCTTACTAAGGACATTCGTGAGCTTGTATGGTGATCGACGAATATGCGGCTGCGAGTAATGATTAACGGCAATCCATTCGATAATATAGATATTGTTGCCAGGCCGATGAAGTGAGATAAATATTTCGCTTTTATTCATGAACACCTAAAAAAAACAAACAAAAACATTCAATAGGGATAGTGAAAAAAATGATAAGTTTGACCTGATCCGAATGCATCGATGTCCATTTAACAATTGCTTCTGAAGCTGCACGTACTGGTTAAGGATCAGCACGTACTTTCTTGATTCACAGCTGTCCAAGGCTAGTTCGGAATGATTTCGGAAATTTAAAAATGTTGCAATCTGATTCTTCTTGGAACACTTTTCGAAAAGCCCACTGGGTGGGTGGAAAACAAAGCAAACAAATGATTGCTTGTTTTTGTTTACATCAAATACACATTACTAGTAAATGAGTTAACATTGGTGTTAATTGACACGCAAGCAAGAGAAGCTAATGTTGGAAATTTGAGAATGATTGGATAGATGTTGAAAAGGTTTTATGTGGTTCTATTGTCTGTTGCATTGAATGTTGAATTTTGTGTAGAGCTTTGCTGCCCTTGCTTTTTACGAATATTGGCCAAAGAGCGGCTTGCGTGAAGAATTTTTTAGAATTCTTGCATTGATTAGACAGATCGCACAAATGTCGGATTTCGCACGAAAGTCACAGTTATGAGTGCGCAGTTAAATTTAGTGCGCTGCAGATAATACTAAATTCAAACGACAAAATTGAATCGATCAGGGTGTACCTTATAAAAAAAAAGGAAGAATTTATTTTCATGATGCATGTTTTCGTGAAACTATGAATACAATACAAACATACATGTATAAAAGCTAACTACAAACCTCATACCATGAGGTCATTAGCATGTTTATAGTATAATCTGAATAACGTGAATTTTTAATTTCCTTGAAAGGTGAGATGTAAATATTCCTTGAAATTATTAAGAAGCGCTTGCAGAAGTGCTTATTTCAACCACAGTTTTAATAATGGCTTTTGCTTGGAATATTCATAAAAGTATAGATAGCTATAAACAAAATTTGATTGAATACAAAATAAAGTTTCACAGTACAGAAGGAGGGTAATGTAGGAAATAAGAGTGGATGAAATAACACATAATATAAATGAGATACAACTTACTAGGAAATGTATAAGAGGCCCATTATGTATAAAATGATTACTTTGAACTAAGCGTGTAGTGAGAGTTTTGGCGGTTAAATCGAGAGAAGGAGAGCCGGAGAGAACCTTCGTACTCTTGATACGGTTAGCGAGAAGGAAATTGGGCATTCGTATAACTAACGTTGTAAACGCAAAGTCGCGGTAAATTTAGTCAGAAATATTAGTTGTGTTTTTCAAGTGAATTTTCCTGTTGAAGTCACTACAGAAGCTAAGATTATTTAATCTTAACTGTCTTAACAGTAATGCTAGCTCTTTGAATAAAATGGAAGAATCAAAGGGTGCAGCAGGGTTTCAAAACTTGGGCAAGATAATAAGCTAGATTGAACTGCTGTAGCGATTTGCATTGAGTCTGAAGTGCGATTGGAATTTTGAGACATTTAACTCAGGAAAAGTATAAAAACGGATTTCTCATCAAAGATGTCTTTTAACGTATCGTTAACTTTCCAAAATTCATTATCGTAATATTTTTTTCAAAGCTTAAATTAATGCAGACGTTTCTAATCTTGAGCGCATTACGATAAGAGTTATCATAAAAAAGTTATAGCGGTTCCTAGTGTTTACTAATTTTCTTAATCATTGAGCTTTTTTTCAATAAAATTTCCTCCAGTGTTGCCACAATCAAAAAATCTAAAAATTATGGATTCAAATGGATTCATATTATTTTAGATAATTCTAATATTTTCAGATAATTTGACCCTCTCAGACTACTGATAGGATTTGCCAGCCAATTTTTTAAATTTTTTTGGGATACGAAGATACTTTTTAAGAATTTTTTATGTTAAACAGCTCTGTAACTGGCTTAAAACAAATTGAATTTTTTTCAAAGTTTTTAATGACATTGTTGAGTTTAATTTAAAGGTATTAAAAGTTAAAACTAAGAAAATAAGCTCCTCTGAAATTATAAAACACTAAAAATATATTTATTTTTACAAGATTTCGAATAGAATATTTTCAAAAAAATATTT